>NC_056741.1:240645048-240943094 GCF_019279795.1 Protopterus annectens | reverse complement strand
GGGACCCATCGTAGTGTCCCTGTGGACACATACATGGTACTGACATGCACACGTTATGTCCTGGGACACTGGCCCGATGTCACCTTCTGATGGCCCTAGCTGTTATGTCCCACCAACCTGTTTGGTATGTGTCTCCGCACCAGCCCACTATATTCACTGCTAGCCTGTTGTCGGACATTGTGTACCTTGACCATCGCACAGCCGCATCTCTCGCACTACCCATGGGTGGCACTGCATTGCACATGTGGGACTGCATTCATACACCCATGACTGGACCGTTCTGAATGGCACTGGGGCACATCCTCACGAACGTGCTTCACGCGCATATTGATGGCCTCCATGCCTTTCCTGGCACCCTTGTTGGGCTTGTGTGTGCCACAGCACACCACATACACATGCTGGCCACCTGTCGTACCGTTGCATGGGCGGTTGGGGTGGTACAGAGGCCAACACATCTGACATTGTCCTCACATTGCCCTTCAGCACCATTCCACGTTCTGGTATTGGCAACGTACACATCCACCTGCACATCATACCCTGTGTCTCAGGATGTTAGGCTATATGACTCCTGGACAGGACACACAGTGGTGCAAGCATATCATTGTACCTACTACATGTCAGGTACATATGGCATTACACAGTCCTCAGTCATGGGGCCCCTCATGTTCACTATTTGCTTACATACACAGCATGCTGTCACAGAGTACTGTCCATGCCTAGATATCCCACACCTACATACCTGGTGCCATTATAGCTCCACCAGCTCATACCGATAACGACCATATGGGTGTCAGTGTGGCAGATACATCATGTGGGTGTCATGGCATCAGGATGCATGACACATGGTGCATGCACATCACCCAAAAAGTAAAACAAAACTTTTTTTTTTTTCTCTTTTGCCTGAACCTTCTTGTGTTCTGACTGTCCTTCTCAAACATTTTGGAAATATACAGTATATTTCAGAGCATTTGTTATAACTGTATTTGCTATAACTGATTTAAGTATTTTTTCTCTGGCTTTTTGATTATTTACTGCTTAGCGACTGCATTTTAGCCTGTTTATACAGCTCTGCATTCTATTTAAACTGTTTTTGTGTTGATTAACTGTTTTGCACTTTTAAAAGGTTAGTTTTTGCTTAATTTTACCTGTAGGCTAACACACTCAAGTGCGCTAGCCGCTTAAAAGCATTTATAGCATTTACTGTCTGTTTTTCCTCTGTTTTCTGCAAAAAAAAAAAAAAAAAAAAAAAAAAAAATCTTGTTTTCCTGCCTTACTGAACTAGAATAGTCCAGTCTTCAGAGTTTGCTGATCTCTGGGCTTTGTCTTGGTTCCTGTGCTATTCCATATCCTTATTTGGATAAAAGGAAGCATCTTTGTTCACCAGTGGGAGTGGGGAGCACTGAGCGGCCTATTTGTCCCTAGAGGAGTGGTTCCAGCCAGAAACTTGTAGTCTATTGGCCATTTTGGGTCAATTCCTAGCTCTTTTCAGCCCCCTGTAATAAAGCCCGCTTTAGCGTGCTTTTTCGCTTGTATTCAACTCAGCACAGCTCCTCGTGGTGTCCTGCAGAGTTCTACAAGCAGCAGAGAGCAAAAGAGTAACTTTTTCCGGATTTAAGTATTTTTTCTGGCTTTTTGATTATTTACTGCTTAGCGACTGCTTTTTCGCCTGTTTATACAGCTCTGCATTCTATTTAAACTGTTTTTGTGTTGATTAACTGTTTTGCACTTTTAAAAAAGTTATTTGTTGCTTAATTTTACCTGTAGGCTAACACACTCAAGTGTGCTAGCTGTTTAAAAGCATTTATAGCATTTACTGTCTGTTTTTCTTCTGTTTTCTGCAAAAAAAAAAAAAAAAAAAATCTTGTTTTCCCGTCTTACTGAACTAGAATAGTCCAGTCTTCAGAGTTTGCTGACCTCTGGGCTTTGTCTTGGTTCCTGTGCTATTCCATATCCTTATTTGGATTAAAGGAAGCGTCTTTGTTCACCAGTGGGAGTGGGGAGCACTGAGCGGCCTGTTTGTCCCTAGAGGAGTGGTTCCAGCCAGAAACATGTAGTCTATTGGCCATTTTGGGTCAGTTCCTAGCTCTTAGCCCCCTGTAATAAAGGCCGCTTTAGCGCACTTTTTCACTTGTATTCAACCCAGCACAGCTCCTCGTGGTGTCCTGCAGAGTTCTACAAGCAGCAGAGAGCAAAAGAGTGACTTTTTCCTGATTTAAGTATTTTTTTCTGGATTTTTGATTATTTACTGCTTAGCGACTGCATTTTCGCCTGTTTATACAGCTCTGCATTCTATTTAAACTGTTTTTGTGTTAATTAACTGTTTTGCACTTTTAAAAAAAAGTTATTTGTTGCTTAATTTTACCTGTAGGCTAACACACTCAAGTGTGCTAGCCGTTTAAAAGCATTTATAGCATTTACTGTCTGTTTTTCCTGTTTTCTGCAAAAAAAAAAAAAAATCTTGTTTTCCCGCCTTACTTAACTAGAATAGTCCAGTCTTCAGAGTTTGCTGATCTCTGGGCTTTGGCTTGGTTCCTGTGCTATTCCATATCCTTATTTGGATAAAGGGAAGCTTCTTTGTTCACCAGTGGGAGTGGGGAGCACTGAGCAGCCTATTTGTCCCTAGAGCAGTGGTTCCAGCCAGAAACTTGTAGTCTATTGGCCATTTTGGGTCAATTCCTGGCTCTTTTCAGCCCCCTGCTATAAGGCCCGCTTTAGCGCGATTTAGCGCAGAGTTGCCCATAGAGCACCATCGGACAGAGCCGGTTAAACAAGGTTAAACTATTTCTGGCTCCGTAAAGTCTGCTCTTCAATTTTTCCCTTAGAACTTCCCTACTTGCAATCTAAACAGTCTATTCTCTATCTCAAAAGCTCAGCACTTGCTCCTAAAGCATTTTTATATAGGTAAAGTACTTATATACTAAACAAAGTACTACATTAGCCTAGAATCCCCTTGAGTACCCATTTCCCTATAGGTCCCTTCTAACTCAGTTACACAGCAAACTTTTTCACTTTTTCTAGCATGTCGAAGGGTCAGTTGCTAGCGTCCTCTCCTGTTCAGCTGGTGAATCTGGGCATCTTGAGGCAATGTTACAATTGCCTCATGTACACAGACAACCCACTCCTTCTCCCACACACAAACACATGTGAGAGATGCAACTATATACAGCAAAACTGGAGTGAGCTCTCTCAACTCAGGACTGGCAAGACCAGACAGGAGGAGAAACCACGCACACCACAAACCCAGTTTCACATAGAACTATCACAACTGCAAAACAAACACATAAACACACAAAAACATACACAGAGGCACTGATCAAAAATCTACCAAAACTACAGAGGCCTCCAAAGCAGACACCCAAGCAACTGCCACCTCAAGACATAAGACATGCAACACATAGTTCTCAAAGTCAGTGTGCTAAACAGTCACAGCCCTTAAGGCCAAACACAATGCCAGACACACTTGTTATAGGTGACTCCATAGTCAGACACACTGGCGTCCCACTCACCAGACTGAACAAGGAAAAGATCACAGTAAGCTGCCTGTCAGGCGCTAGAATCTGCCACATAACACAAGCACTCAGGTCACTCCACAGCAAGTACAAGTATGACTCAGTCATTGTCCATGCCGGTGTGAGCGACCTGAGACGATACCTCCCTGGACTACATGAAAAGAGACATAGAGGAGCTCTCAGATTATGTAGCCCAGGCTGGTATGACCCTGACCCTGAGCAGTATCCTACCCTCACCAAGAATGATGCCACAATACAGAGACAAAATGATCAGCTTTAATAATTGGCTTAATTACTGGTGTCATTCTAAGGGGATCAATGTCTGTCTGCCTGGGATGACATGCTTGACAAGCCACGCTGCTTCACAAGGGACGGCTTGCACCTGTCACCCTGGGCTTCGGATATTGGCAAAGGCACTTGCCAGATCCATAGTGCCTCTTTTAGGCAAGGCAAAAATGGTAAACCTACCACACTAGGAAACAAAATGGAGAAAAACTAAGGGTAATACTGCTCAATGCCAGAAGTCTAAACCTCAAGATGCATGCCCTCGAAGCCCTCCTCAGTATGGAGAACATCGATGTCTGTGCTGTGACTGAAACCTGGTTCAAGGCTCCTGAGAGCACCCCAGCACTATCAGGTTATACCTCATATCATGCGTTCCGGCCCCAAAATCCGGACCTAACCACAAAAGGAGGGGGAGTATCCATATTCATAAAGGATACCCACACCTCCAGGTTAGTGGCAACGCACGAAGCATCGGAGACCATCCAGGTGCAATCAACCATAGGTAAAACTGCCCTACAGTTTGTAACATGCTACAGATCACCTTCTCAAACTCAGGAAACCCACACAGCCTTCCTGAAGACACTGGAGAGTATGAATGTCTCTCCAAACACCATCATATTGGGTGACTTCAACTACCCAAACATAGACTGGGAACATTACTCAAGCCCCAACACCCTAGCCCAAAGGTTCCTTGAGTTCATAAACTCAAATGCTATGGAACAACTAGTCACCATTCCCACAAGAGGAGAAAATATACTAGACCTGATCATCACAAACATGGGGACAAAATGCTCCACACTGGAAGTATATCCCTCATTGGTGAGATCAGACCATAAATTAATCTCACTGGAGATCCACATCCCGCCCCCACCCCCAGCAAAAAAGACCACAGTGAAGAACTTCTCAAAAGCAAGCTTCACACTTCTTAAGACTGGAGTGGTATCCTTCAAGGCCCCCGAGCCAGTGGAAAAACACACCCACGCTGCTGAAACCCTTACAAATACCTTCTACGAGCACCTCCAGGAATGTATGGATCAAACAATCCCTAATAAAATCAAGACCCTTTCCACCAAAGGCAGGCGCCCGGTCTGGTGGACCCCAGCCATAAACAAACTCTACAATAAGAGGAGAAAGCTACTACATGACAGAGCAAAATCCCTAAAAGGGAAGGCATCTCTGATCAATACTAGCAAAAAACTACAATCACTCATAAAATCATCCAAGGCCAACTTTGAGAGAAAAATCGCTAATGACACAAAAGACTATCATAAAGCCTTCTTTAGCTATGTTAGAAACCTGGGTGGAAACTCCCAGATATGCTCAGAATTAGTCCAAAATGATCAAAAAATCACTGAACCCACAGACATTGCCAACATACTGGCAGACAGGTTCAGTGCAAATTTCTCCCCTCCTCCCCCCCAAAAGGAGAAATATCTATCCCACCAGAGTCTAGCCTCCCAAACATCTCAGATGCCCAGGTGAGAGCTGCTCTCTAAAGCAAAAACACAGCATCAATGGGACGGACGGTGTCCCCAGCTGTGTGCTACATGAACTCAATGAGGAACTAAACCCACACATAAGGCTGCTGTTTAATCTTAGCCTTACTACAGGATACGTACCCAAAGAATGGCATATGGCAACTGTGGTCCCACTCCACAAAGGCGGTGCTTCTATGGACCCTGGAAATTACCGCCCCATAAGCTTGACGAGCCTTGTCTGCAAAGCTATGGAGAGGATCATAATGGAACTCATAAATAAAGACATTGGGGACCTACAGACACTGGATCCTACAAGGGCAGATCCTGCCTCTTGAACTTGGTCGACTTTTCCGAAACAGTCACTAAGGCCATTGATGAGGGTAAGGCAGTTCACACAGCCTACCTTGACCTAGCGAAAGCGTTCGACACAATACCCCACTTGGGCATCATAGAAAAGCTCACCAGCTTAGATGTAAACCCATATGTCACAAGATGGGTTGCAAACTGGCTCAAGGACAGAACACACAGGGTTAGAGTTGCTGGTGCCATGTCAGACTCTAAGCTGGTCACGTGGTGTCCCACAGGGCTCAGTCCTGGGCCCCTCTTGTTCGGCATTTATTTTTCTGAAGTGCAGGCAAACATAGTAGGGATTGTGGCTGACAAAATTTGCAGATGACTGCAAACTGGGCACCATAATTGACACTCCATCAGACACAGACATCCTCCGGAGAGGTCTCATAGAAATGGATAACTGGTGCCAGAGCCATGGCCTTAAGCTAAATGCCAAAATGTATATTCATACCCTTTGGGAAAAACAAGGTAACCCCTAATTACCACATAGGTGGTAATCCATTAAACATGGAAGAAGTTATCAGGGACCTGGGGACCCAAGTTGACAGTAACCTCTCTTTTGACACTCACATTGCCAAAGTGGTTAGGAAGACCTTCTACATTGCCCACCTGATCATGAAGGGATTCACATCCAGATCAGGAGAGGTCATTGTACCCTGTACTCTTCACTTATCAGACCAATGATTGAGTACAACGCCCCATTCGAAATGTACCTTACCCGACACCTGCAGCAGTTGGAAAGACCCCAAAAGTTCCTCACCAAAAGGATAAAGGGGCTCAAACATATGTCATACGATGCTCGACTGAAGAAACTCCAGCTCTATTCAGTCGCATACCATCTGCTCAGAGGTGATCTGTGCCTGACATACAAGGCCATGTCCAACCCGGAATTAATGGACATGCTCCACCTCAAAAATCCAAATCCACCAGAGCCACGAGCAAGAGACTTAAACCTCAACACGGATATAAATAGGACATGCTGGAGGGACAGATTCATCACCCAGAGACTCCCTACACTATGGAACAGAATCCCAGTCCATGTGAGGCAGAGCCCCTCACTGACTCTGTTCAAGAGAAATCTTGATGAGTGGATGGGAGATCGTAGGTTTACCCCGGGAATCATCTCTGTATCACTGCTGGACAGAGGCACAGCAAACTAATGGGTATAGTATTCTCATCCTAATGGGTGGTGAAAGCCACACACACTCTGGCTAGGCTTATAAATGCCCTAGGGCAGATAGCCTAGTATGAACCTATGAACCTATGAACCTATGAACATTCACCCACTGACTATCACATGGATACTGGCCCGTACATACATATCACATTGTACATGGTTGCTGTACACACATATGCCCCACACGGTCCTGTGGTTACCGTATTCCACTGTGGCATGTATACACTTCTGCAGGGCCACACCTATCTGTACTGTGTGTGATGCTGGTACATAGGTAGCCATTGTACCTGTGGCATACACACATCTACACACGGTCAAGGGTACAATACCACATTTATGGTGTACCTTCCACAATGGCTACAACCTTACATGGCACAGCATTGTCATGCCACGATGTGTACCAGGCTCGGACGGTTTACATATGCGGCTGACAGATGGAAAACACATCTGTACACATCTGCATACCACATACACAAGGGTGTCTTCTGCTCTGACACGGACCATGTCCTCCACATTACTGATGCATATACTCCTCATACATGACAATTGCGGTGGGCAGTGTGAACGGACTGCTCATGGAAATGTGCACACATGCCACACCGCATGGGCTGGGCTTCTGTGTTACTTCCGCAGACACAACACACACCATGCTGTGGAACATAGGTCCTGTGCACATCCCACAGGGACACACAGTGGCACTGTTCATGTGATACCTCCCTTGCTGTTTGAGTGACACGTAGTCATGGTACTACCACAGCAGCGGTACTGTGTAGACATGCAGTTGACACCCGCCTCTGCTGTTCACAGGACACTACCATGGGGAGGTGACACTACTGTGTACACTGCACATGTGTTTACACATTGACCTGCCAGACTTCATTGTTGCCCACGATGCACCTGCTACAGATCCTTTGGGCATGGTTACTTGGTGTACCTTCCATTTCAGATGGCTATGATGCTACTACTCTGTCCCATACCTACAGGCCATATGTATCCTGTTATTGTACATACCTATAGGCAGTACCTCCATTATGCATGATATGCCTGTGATACTGTGTATAATGTCTGTCATATCCACCATGACAGCTTTACATTACACATAGTTGACATAGTATCCCCTACTGCAAGGCATACGTGCACGTCGGCCGCACATTACGTATGACATCGACGGTATATGCCCATACACATGTGTGCTGTGACAGTATACATACATGTCCTATCCCCTGCTATGGCACTTCATTGTTGGACATCCACTGTCAGCATCGGTGTGTGGTCTGGCATTGTTCTCTCTAATGCCCCCCTGTGGCAGCCCTTGTGGTGTCTCGGCTGTGTACATGATGTCCCACTGCTGTGCACACGGTGTCCACAGTCATTGGTATGCTCAGCAGGATAGCACTACATAACCACCTTTCACCACTCTCTGCATTATGGACAAGTGTCATTACTTATGAACACCATTCCCATACAGTACAGCTTCGTCATACACATCATGCGTTACACACCCGTACATATCGTGTGTTCTACATACCTTGTCGGTGTTTCGTTCCGTGTTTCGTTCCGTGTATCGGTTTTCCTTTTTATTACTCTTTCGGTTGTACACTGCTGGTTCGGTATGAGCATACGGTTTGAATATCCTGGGAGTCATCCTTATATCCGTCGATACCTGCAACATGTGGGTTCATCCCACCAATTGATGTTCCTCAGTGAGTAATTGTGCCCAAATCACCTGTGCATCTACTCCATTCGGACATTACACGTCGTAACTGGGGTATGGTTGGATTCCTCACCTGGGCGTTGGCTATTTGCCCTAACTTCGTGGAGATGGTCTGTATTGTGTTATGTTATGTGTAACTGCAGCTGCTATGTGTGGCGACAGGTACATTTCGCAGTTGTTAGCCGTGGATTGTGTGTGTTGGGTATAGTATTTGGTTCGACATGTGGGTGTCCCTGTCCTGACGACGTCTGTTGATGGCATTATGCATTTGGATGTGTAACATGGCTGTTGTATTCCTTTAAACAACGCATGCAAGTATACATCCACCTTTGATTGTGTTTCCCACGCGAGATGTTGCGGTTATGCAGATGTCATTGACTGCCTGTATGTTTGTGCTGCTATTACGGCTTGTATCCCTTTAATATGTATGATGGGGGATATCGGAGGTTGTAGGTGACGGATACGGGTTGTGGGCCTTGCATCTCTACATACACGGTATGGTTGTCTGTGTGCTCCATCCCTGCCTGGTGAGTTGACAGTTAATTGTCTGCTGGTCTGGGAGTGTAGGTTGTGTTGTTGTCATGTGGTGTTGGTATCACCTGCGTGTGTGCTTCATGCATGTATTCCTCCGTCACATCTGTGGTATATCAGCGGTTGTTTGTACGTGATGACTATCCCTTGTCATTCTGTCCCAGATATTTACAGTCATTGTGGTCCTGTTCTTGGGATGGCCTGTTTGCCAGTTGTTGCCACCTATTCAGGTGGGGATTGCTTGTTTGACACTTGTAGAATACACAGCGGTGTTTACGGGCCGATACGTGGCCACGGTCAGTACTGGGGTAGCACATACATATTTCCGCGGTACATACCTATTGCTGTGTGACTTTGCCGACATATTGTTTTGCAATTAGCATATCGGTGTCATACATACGGGCATGATTAGTACATACGTCCTTTCCATTTCCTGTGGGGTATATTCCTGTGCTACAATCTGGGACATTGTCACTTTGTATCATTCTACGTCGCCACACGCCTAGCCAGGGTGGGGCTCTCACTACTACTTTGGGACTACTGGTGTACATATGCCTGTGGCTAATGTACCGTATGCCTACACATATTATTCCACTCTGCCTCTAACATGGCACCAACATACACATATTACGGAGACACACACATTACACTCACACAGCGACATACACAGCGCCCTCACCGCACACATACACATACTACGGCACTCACGGGGACGGTTGCACACAGTACCTGCGTGGGCCGCGTCACCGGCGGCGGTGTCTATCTCCCCCCTCATATCATCATACTATTACCCGCGCATGTACTGTTACTGTACTGTGGCCTGGCGATCATTCCGACTCGCGGTTATGCATTTCAGTATGTTGCCCTTTCCATGGTTGGTGGTATCCTCTTCTGTTAAACCTCCCGGATGCTCAGGTTGTCGTTTCACTATGTATACTATGTACAGATATCGCGTGTTACATCTCTGTCACCTTACATCCCTCTGATTCCCTGTCTTAACTGTAGTACTTATATGTATATGTGTACATATATTTCTATATATGTAATTATATCTATCTACATATATGTATATGCACATATATACATGTTTATATGTATACACCTTGCGTGACGTGGCAGCATACAGCAACGCCGTCTGCTGTAGGACCAGCGTGCGGTTCAGGTGTTGGCGTTCCATGCTCCACTGGCTGTTGGGTGTATAGTGTTTGGGGTCTGCCTATGTTGGAGTCACACATGGGGCCACCCATACGGTACACTTTACAGGTGGTCATGTTTGTGTGTCGTCCATTTCACTGTGTGTGCAGGTAGGAGGTGTCAGTCCATGGGGCCTACGCTGTCAGAGTATGTGCTATCGTTCCCTCTTTGCCAGGGCATAGGCATATTGGGTACGCCTCAGTCTGCCTACTGGGGCTGGCACAGTGTGTTCATGGTCCTGAACCCTCTGTGCCTGGACTGGCCTTGGCAGTTGTGGTGGGCTTTGTGGCCCTTCACCATTATGTCCCTGCAGCAGCTGCTTCTGCAGGATCATATTATGTAGCATGGCACATACTATGAATATGTGGGCACATGTGCCTGGAGAGTACTGCAGGGATCCACCGGATGTATCCAAGCACCGGAACCGTGATTTCAGCATCCCAAACACACGCTCTATGATTATTCTGGTTTGTGCGTGTGCCTCATTATGGCGTTCTTGCATGTGTGTGTGTGCATTTCTGATGGGAGTCATCATCCACGGCTCCAGTGCATAGCCAGCATCCCCACAAGGTGGCCTTGTGGGATGTCCCTGGCGAATACTTGGTACAGCTGTGAGGCATGCCAGATATGGGAGTCGTGGTAGCTTCCAGGGCTGCCAGCACACACATCCATGATAATGCCCTGTGCATTGCACACGACTTGGCAATTGATGGAGGGGAATCCCTTGCGGTTTATGTAGCGTCTACCCTGCTCCCCAGGTGGTGACTTGATTTGTATGTGCGTACAGTCTATCGCATCCAGTACCTCCGGGTATTGTGCCACATGGTGGAAGTGGCGCATATTGCTAGCCAACTCCTCCTGAGATCTGGGGAAGTATATATGCTCATTGGCATGTGGTAACATGGCATCCAGAAACTGGTGTAGTACCCTGGATGCTGATGCCTGTGAGATACCCATTATATCCCCAGTTGGCCTTTGAAAGGTACCTGTGGCCAGTATTCGCAAGCTTACACATACCTTTGTGTCCACTGGGATGGGCTCCCCTCTGTTGTTTCTTGTTCTCAGGCGTGGCCGGCACAGCTCCACTATTTGCTGTAACGTGTCCCTATCCACCCTGTAACGCTCTACTATCTCCAGGTCTTGTAGCCCCTGGTAGGTTACCCTTGGTCTGAACACTCTCCTTCTCCTCTGAGGCCTACAGTAGTTGTCGGCACCCTCCTCCACAACACCGTCTGTCTCTAACACATGCTGATGGATCACGGTCACGGCAGCACCCAACATGTACATTTTAAAAGTTCCCCGTGTGTCTACACCTATGGTGCTGTGTTTGGGAATACACGGCTGTGTGTTGTGTGCATTCACACTTTATACTGTTTTGCTGTACACCCGGTGATGTCATAGGGTGTGTCTGTGCGGCCGTATCTGGGGATTATCTTCCGTCTTTTACCATTGGCACTGCAACGCTGTTGCCTTTGGTGTTGCATTACTCTTGCCTGCAATGGATTACCTTTTGACCTTCCCTTACTATTTCTGCACGTTGCACCTACTATTTCCTGGCATGCATCCTGCAGAGCCCTGTCATGTGTAGTTTCTGGGACATGGCATATCGTGCGTTTTGTGTGCCGCCGCCGTTGTGCTGCCTGTCTGCTTGGCTCTGCTGTGTCAGTTCTTCACTCTTTGCAATCTGCTACCTCCCCTACTTTCTTTGCATTCATATGCCTCCCCTATCCCATTTTGCAGGTTTCTGCATGCAGAGTTGTCAGCTGCCGCCGATTGGCCTTCGTGGGTTGATTAGTGTTGATTGCTCATTACTACTCCAATTACACTTCTTCCGCATTTCCTCATATTCTCAACATCACCTTCCTGTTTCCGATGTTATTTGCGGGACGAGCATCACATGACTGGGTTAAGGGAACGTAGTCATCCTCGTGCACATGCACCTCTGCGCGCACTGTGTGCTCTCAGCTCAACTATTTCCCCACACGCCCGTCCTGCAGCTGTGATGTGCAATGTACAGCCCAGGTTTGCTGAGCTTCAATGTGCTTCCTCCTACAGTGGCACACCCCTCTGCAGGTGACATGTATTCCCTCTGAGCCACTCCTCGGTGTATTACCGCTGCGCCATTTGGTACAGTCTTATGCCAGCGGGGGGTTTGCGATTCAGTATTATCTGCCTCATTTGCATGGCATTGAATACTAATTCATAGTTACCACGCCGAACACTGCCGCGACTCCTTGGCAACCCTTGCACCGTGGTTGTGGCTTTCCATGCATACCATGGTGTATTGTGGCTGTGAAGCTGATGTGTATTATGCTGCTGTTTTATAACATTGTCATATTATTTCATTGTTTTGCACCTTCCGCAAACATGTGTGGACATACCATTTATGTTATTATTTACATGTTGTGCATGTTTTCTTTTGACATTCTCTGTGTATTTCACCATTGGCATATGGCAACAGTGTGATACCTGATGCTGACAGCCTTCCGTTACTCCTATGTTATGTTTGGGAAAATGTAAACCGTTTTTTTTTTGGTTTACATTGCCGTGGCCTTATGCTACGCCTGCGCCACTTTGTGGATTGCTATATGCCTTCATTTGCATGGTGCAACACCGCACATGGGGTGTTTAGCATACCTACGCTGGGGGCAGCGCAGATCCGGCGCACGCCGGTAGTGCACGTGGGATTGGATCGTACCTGAATCACTCGGCGGCCATATTTGGCATTGTAACGCCTACGCTATGCGTGCGCCTGGCGCAAGGTTCATGAATCCCGGGGTATGTATTTCTTATTTTTATATTCATATACTAGTAGCTTTTGACTAACTAGATCCACCTAGTATCCTGAGTAAGTGAACAATGTGCACACAGCTCTTTTACCAGCACCTCTGAGCCCTATTACTTCAAATATATATTTGGGTAAACTATTATAGTTGTACCTGGTCTAGATTAATTTTAACATTGTGTTTATTCATTCCCTGCATTTCTTGTTAACAGTCTGACCTGCACAATTGCTCCAATGCCTCTGATGCCCTTTCAGGCTCCATATCATCAACTCTTCTTTTCTTATATAACACCAGTAAACAGTTAATTTTCATGATTCCCTTCAACAGCAGGTAAATGCATTTGAACATAGTTTTACGCATCTCTTTATTCATAGAGTCTGCAAACCTGATTACAAGCCAGATAATGCTTCCTGTCATGCCCCTTAGCCACAACTAGCATGTGAGGCTTGAAGTTATATTGCATTATATTTCCTGTGCCTCTTATGGTTCTTTTTTTGTTTAGTCTCCATTACTGTTACAAAGCATTCCACCTTTATTCCTCACTTTTGACATTTTATTTAACTCATATTGTATACATATCTATTTCCTTAGTTAACAATTCTAACTATGTAGTAGTGACCCCATGTGCAAATTGGGAAAAGGGATTAAGCATGGATGCATGGATGGATGGATGGATGGATGGATGGGTGGAGTAGTGATTTCACTTGTTCTGCACACATCTGCAGCTTTTGGTAAGGTCAAGTCACTTTTTCCACTTAATAACCTATCTCCTGTTTCACAATTTCTTACACAACAGACAATTTTATCCCTTAAGAAATGAATTATTGCATAACTCACCAGATCTTAAAGTCCTTATGTCAATTCTTTACTGCAGTAACATAATCGTCTATAGTTTCTATAAGAATCTAATCAAAAAAATGTTGATTACATTGCATATCCTTTCTAGGCTTACAGTAATTCCTCATCCTGTCTCTAATCACTCTTGTTTTTGTCAATCTCCTCTTTAAGAAAAGTTAAAAGGAATGGAATACACAATTTCTTTTCAGGCTTCATGGCTAATGCACTCACAGTGATGGACAAATGGAATGTCAGGATTGAAGCTTCTAGTTTTCCCCAAAGTTGCCTTACTGTGAGAGAAATCCTGGTGGCAGCAAGTAGAATACTTTTTTTCTACTGAGAATTATATAGCTTGACTTTCAAACCTATAAACTCTTGAAAGTCTATAGATAGATAGATAGATAGCTAGATAGATATAATTAGTCTGTGTTTTGCTGAATGTACATTTGATTGACAAATGACAGGGATGATCAAGAATGTCAAAGATATGTACAGCTGAATGTCCAAAATGTTGATGGTATGTTTCTTCAAAACAGGTGAGTGGAGCTTACAGGAAGTGAGATTGTGCATGTTTTTGGATGTTAGGATTAGGGTTAGGGTCTGCTTTAGGTGAGTATGACAGGTTTTGTATAACTGTGTTTGAGCGTGTGTATTTTAAGGTTACTGTTAGAGTTGAGGTTAGTTAAGATAATAGATGTAGCATTGATAGAGTGTGTGCGTATTTGTGTGTCTAATTATGTTTTGATGCCATATATGGCCATATATATCTGCTAACATTGGTTTAGATTATTTTAAGGGTAGATAGATAGATAGATAGATAGATAGATAGATAGATAGATAGATAGATAGATAGATAGATAGATAGATAGATAGATAGATAGATGGTTTTAGTAAGCAGAAACATACTTGGTATTAGTAAGCAAAAACCTAAAGTTTGTTTATTTGGTATTTGAAAAGCAGAAACACAGTGCTTGTTACACATTCTAACCAGTATCTTACCTAACTACAGTGCTACTTTAACCTATTAGAGTTAGTACATTGTCAAATGTATCTATTATGATCTGCCTAGACACTGTTTCCTATTCTTTGTGATTATTTACTCTTCCCTGGATGTTTACCTCTGTAGCTACTTACTGTACCATTTCTTGTACCCACTCTCTGTGTTCTGATAATCCTTTCATCACTCACTGACTAATATCCTATACTCTTTCCCGGTTTGTCTCCATTTCTCCTAAAACTGTACTATTCATTTTCACTTCACACTCTGTCTCTTTTTTTTCTTTTATGCAGTTTGCTTGGGCCATGCACAAGCCTTGGGATTCACGTCTGCCCCACCTCTGGTTCTGAAGCAGTTTCAGCAAAAGCTCAAATCAGCCCTGGGAAATTTCAACTTACTTTTATATACAAGCCTTCCTTTACAATTAATCATTAGCTGAATGTCACTGAATTGTTTTAACAATTTTCTCTTTGTGACTATCATTGTGAAGAGAGCAGAGCTGTATTGCATCGAGTTGGTCACTAGGTGGCGAAATACTCTGCTAATTGTACAAAATCCCTATTCCCTCTGTATGCAAACAGGTTAGCTCCAGAGGCTAAAACCAAAACTGTTCTAAAACAAACTTCACTTAAGTCCCAATTCCCCTAGCTCTACTCATCCTTAAAGAACTTCCTAGCAACATTTGTTTTCTGTAAGATTAAAAGCACTGACATAGTGTATTATGTTACATACATTTCCTGGCTCCTGATTGCTTTTTTTTTTTGGACTCCCTCCTGCTGGGGCTTGCTCTGTTTCACGACATTCTGATGGCAAACCTATATCTATCACACAAACATCAGTTCCCTCTATTAATTCTGAGACCCGTAACTGTGAATTCTTGGAAATATAAAAAAAAGACAAAAAACAAACAAAAGTAAAGATGAAAAGTGAATGTCAACAATCAATGCTCTCCTTTAAGGTGATATTTTGTCGGAGGGCAAACCCCCATTGCATCCCCACACCCCTCAAGTTCTATATGTTAACTTTAAAATCAACATACCTAAGAGGAAAGGGAATATTCTGACACAGAGCAATCTTGTAATTAATATCAGCAGGTCCCCATTTTTGCACATTCAGACTTGTTACTCTGGGGCACACACTTATGAATCTCTGTTACCATATGTATTGCTTCACAGTGAAAACTAGATGAGGTTCTGTTTGGCTAAATGAACTATTCAATGCTGAAATCTTTGACTGCTGTTTTGTATGAAAAAAACAAATCTGATGCAGTTTCTGCATATGTACCTTCTAATTCATTTGTTTCCATAGATTTTCCTTTTCATAGTACTGGTGAGACCATGGAGTAGGTATGCATAAGCTGCGGCATGCAGGGAGATAGCAGCCTGCAAAAATGGTTACTATTTTGTCTATGGTTGAATTCCTGACCATTTGATTCACATAGATAGACAGACAGACAGATAGATAGGGATGTATGTGTGAGTGTGTATGTATGCATGTAAGGATTCCTAACTGATGATTGAGTTTTCAGAAACTCAAAATTCATATGGTTGAGACCATATGATCAAGGTTTTGAAAACCCAAAGCTTTTGAATGGAGATCGAGGTACAGTGTAGATCAAGACATTTACCCTTTTCTTCACTGTAGTGTGATCTTGGAATTGGTATATATAATTTGAAGGGGTGTGGGGGTGCAAAGAATGTAAAAAAAGTAGATTGCGTTTTTTTTTTTTAATATTTAGGTTTTCAGAAACACAATCATATGGTCTCAACCATATGAATTTAGAGTTTCTGAACACTCAATCATCTGACATAGATCCATATGTGTGTGTGTATATATATATATATATATATATATATATATATATTGATATATATTGATATAGATAGATAGATAGATAGGCGTGATCATGGAGTGCATTGATTGTGATTGTGTACAGATAATTTTGATAACCTACAACTGTGGTGAAATTGTTCGGATTATATTACAATCAAACTTCAGCAGGTCAACTGTAATATATTTCATAACCGTCTCCATTCTTCATGGTTGTATGACCATGGAGGTATTTTCTTTTCTTTCCAGGTATGTGAGTGCATAATGTCCATGTAAAAGAAAAGGGTTCACTATTTTTTGTGATCGCAAATGTAATGCAATGTAATTACTGGTGTTAGATGTTTTCAGCTTTAGGTGCAAGTAATCTCTGTTTGCAGACAACTTCCTTATATATGACAGTGGTAGTCCATCAGTGCTTTATTAGCTAGCTGGGCAGCACAGTGGTGCAGTGGTTAACATTGTCGCCTCACAGCAAGAGGTTCTCCAGTTCAATTCTCAGCTGGGGTGCCTTCTGTGTGGAGTTTGCATGTTCTCCCTGTGTGCACATGGGTTTCCTCCCACATTCCAAAGACATGCATCTGGAGCATTTCTCCCCGGGCCTCCGCTGAAAACAGGCTCTGTGGAACCTAGTCAGACATTCCCGGTCAACAAATGTAAAATAAAATAAATAAAAGCTAATGCAGTGCTTTTCTGAGTACAGCTCGATGAGAATTTCCTAAGCGCAAGTCATTTTCCACTGATCTGCTTTCCTTATATCACTGCTGTGACTAATGATTTTGAGAAGGAAGCTAAATGTGCCAACTGTATACTGGCTGACATCAGTAATGTGATGAAATATTTGCGTCACACAAACAGTTCTGTCAATATTAGGGTTGCTTTCCAAACCTATTTTTCCATTCCCTTATTGTTGTCAAATATTATGTTGAATTAAGACCCTCCGTACACACTAGTATTTCTGTCAACGTGATTTGTACTTGTGCCAAGATAACTGCTCAAGTATTTCTGTAGATTTCAAGTGATGAATTTGAAGACCTTAGTATTATAAATAAGTGGAAGTAAAGTAAGCCATCTGTAGTGGTGTATCTGCAGTATAGGTTTTAGGAAAATTAACTTATTCCAATGCATATGAAAAAACTCTCAGATGGTCTTTTTTAATTAAATTTTTATTGTATACCAGCCCAGTAAATCAAAAGATTGGAAGTGTGTGTGTGTGTGTGTGTGTGTGTGTGTGTGTGTGTGTGTGTGTGTGTGTGTGTGTGTGTGTGTGTGTGTGTGTGTGTGTGTGTGTGTGTGTGTGTGTGAGGGTGTATAAATCTGTGAACACTTTATCATGAGTTGGAGTGTTATGCACATTTAATTGTGCTAACAACATAGTCTTAAATGCTTGTAAGGTCCTTCTGCCCACTTTTTGTAGTAGAAGACTATGCTAGGAACCCGCTTTGCATTTCACCATCTAATAAATTTCTTCAACCCTGTGTACAAAGAAAGACTGCTGAATTCACTTTGCTCTCCCTATAAATTAGCATAGAGAATTCAAACGTTTCTGCCTTTTGTTAGTATTGATCTTTTCCTTTATGTATGACATACGCAAAACACATTTTGTCCTGTTATTTCTTGCAGGAATAGTTTTATTGCTTAAATGCTACTGGAAGAGTGAGAGAAAGAGAGAAGTACAGAAATAAAGATACTTCGAAAATGGATTAACAATGTGTTTGTTAAAAATGAAACAAGTGTAGTTTTATGCCTAACATCCCATCTCAGTCATTTGTTTATGGATTGAGTGCATACCTTTCAATCTTTGACAAGTTTGTTATGGAGGTAAAATGGATACCTTGTGACGTGATTAAGTCTGGGGCTGCACATGTAAAATACAATTAAGTAGAGTGTGGCAATGCTTTTAATGTTTGCAGATTAGAGTAGCAGATTTATTTTGAACATATGCTGTCTAAATTTGATTGCAAATTTCATTGAATATCCTGGAAAACTTCCAGCTTCCATTAGTATATAGGATTTTTTGCCCTATGTGGCCAAAAACAGGTGACATACTTCATACTATGTGTCATTTACAAACACAGATTTGCAAATATCTTGGTGATTAGCAAACATATACAAAGAATTAACAGCAGAAACCATTTTAAAAGTATTAATATGTTTATTCACATTGTTATGTCAGTATAGTGGAATGCATTTGAATTGTTTAGAAGGTCAGATGGTAGTGGATTTTGCAAAAAGGATGGATATGGCTGTGGTGAATATGTATTTTAACAAGAGGGAGGAACATAGGGTGACATACAAGAGAGGAGGAAGATGCACACAGGTGGATTATATCTTATGTAGAAGGGCTAGTCTGAAGGAGATTGGAGACTGTAAAGTGGTGGCAGGGGAAAGTGTAGTTAGGCAGCATAGGATGGTGGTTTGTAGGATAACATTGGTGATCAAGAAGAGGAGGTTGAGTGTGAGGGCAGCACCAAGGATCAAATGGTGGAAATTGAAAAAGGGTAATTGTGAGGTGAAGTTCAGGGAAGAGTTAAGATAGGCACTGGGTGGCAGTGAAGAGTTACCAAATAACTGGGTAACTACAGTACAGCTAGTAAGGGAGATGGCTAGAAAGGTGCTTGGTATGACATCTGGAAAGAGGAAGGAGGACAAGGGGACCTGGTGGTGGAATGAGGAAGTACAGGAGAGTATACAGAGAAAGAGGTTAGTGAAGAAGAAGTGGGATTGTCAGAGAGATGAAGAAAGTAGACAGGAGTATAAGGAGATGAGGTGCATGGCAAATAGAGAGGTGGTGAAGGCTAAGGATAAGGTGTATGAAGAGTTGTATGAAAGGTTGGACACTAAGGAGGGAGAAAAGGACCTGTACCAATTGGCTAGACAGAGGGACCAAGCTTGTAAACATGTGCAGCAGGTAAGGGTGATAAAGGATAATGAGGGAAACGTACTCACAAGTGAGGAGAGTGTGTTGAGCAGATGGAAAGAGTACTTTGAGGGGCTGATGAATGAAGAGAATGAGAGGGAGAGAAGGTTGGATGATGTGCGGATAGTGAATCATGAAGTGCAGTGGATTAGCAAGGAGGAAGTAAGGATAGCTATGAAGAGGATGAAGAATGGAAAGGCTGTTGGTCCAGATGACATACCTGTGGAAGCATGGAGGTGTTTAGGTGAAATGGCAGTGGAGTGTTTAACTAGATTGTTTAATGAAATCTTGGAAAGTGAGAGAATGCCTGAGGAATGGAGAAAAGGTGTTTTGGTACTGATTTTTAAGAATAAGGGTGATGTGCAGAGCTGTAGTAACTACAGAGGGATTAAATTGATCAGTCACAGCATGAAGTTATGGGAAAGAGTAGTGGAAGTTAGGTTAAGAAGGGAGGTGATGATTAGTGATCAGCAGTATGATTTCATGCCAGGAAAGAGCACTACAGATGCGATATTTGCTCTGAGAGTGTTGATGGAGAAGTACAGAGACAGTCAGATGGAGTTGCATTGTGTCTTTGGGGACTTAGAGAAAGCATATGACAGGGTGCCTAGAGAGGAATTGTGGTATTGTATGAGGAAGTCGGGAGTGTCAGAGAAGTATGTAAGAGTGGAACAGGATATGTGTGAGGGTAGTGTGACAGCGGTGAGGTCTGCGGTGGGAGTGACGGATGCGTTTAAGGTGGAGGTGGGATTGCCTCAAGGATCAGCTCTGAGCCCTTACTTATTTGCAATGGTGATGGACAGGTTGACAGACAAGATCAGACAGGAGCCCCCGTGGACTATGATGTTTGCAGATGACACTGTGATCTGTAGTGAGAGTAGGGAGCATGTGAAGGAGACCCTGGAGAGGTGGAGATATGCTCTAGAGAGAAGAGGAATGAAGGTCAGCAGAACTAAGACAGAATATGTGTGTGTGAATGAGAATGAGGATAGAGGAATGGTGAGGATGCAGGGAGTAGAGGTGGCGAAGGTGGATGAGTTTAAATACTTGGGATCAACAGCTCAGAGTAATGGTGAGTGTGGAAGAGAGGTGAAGAAGAGAGTAAAAGGCAGGATGGAGTGGGTGGAGAAGAGTGTCAGGAGTGATTTGTGACAGACGAGTACCAATAAGAGTGAAAGGGAAGGTCTACAAGAGGATAGTGAGACCAGCTATGTTACATGGGTTGGAGACCGTGGCATTGACAAAAAGGCAGGAGTTAGAGCTGGACGTGGCAGAGTTAAAGATGTTAAGATTTGCACTGGGTGTGACAAGAGTGGACAGGATTAGGAACAAGTATATTAGAGGGTCAGCCCAGGTTGGAAGGTTTGGAGACAAAGCCAGAGAGGCAAGATTACGTTGGTTTGGACATGTGCTGAGGAGGGATGCAGACTATATTGGGGAAAAGATGCTAAGGATGAAGCTGCCAGGTAACAGGAAAAGAGGAAGGCCTAAGATAAGGTTTGTGGATGTGGTGAGAGAAGACATGCAGGTGGTTGGTGTGACAGAGCAAGATGCAGAGGACAGGCAGAAATGGAAACAGATGGACCCCTAACGGGAGCAGCCGAAAGAAGAAGAAGAAGAGTACCATGATCCCTGAGAAAAAGGAATGTACAGTGTCCTTTATTTTTATTTCACTAAAGCGTTTATGTAAATATTTAAATACATATCCAGAGAAGGACCTCTATTTTGATAACTGATAAGTTGCCCCTGATTTTTCAAGGATGCCCTAATTTTGTCTCCAAGAAATAAGTACAGTATCAAACTTACAATTAGAAATGTAGCTTGTTGCTTTCTCCAGGAAATACCTAGTAATGTTTTAATCGAATTCGCTTTGCTACTTACCGTGCGTGCGCTTTTGCCCTAACTCGTACCTCAGTCTGAACTGCTTTGATTTTAGGCATATGGCTAGGATTTTGGCCCCCAAATGTAACCAACATTCTCCCAAATTTATGATGTTCCTCACAAAGCCAGTTCTTTTTATGAGTACATACTTTATTGATCTGTAAAGTCTGTATCAAGATTCACTATCACTATCAACAGCAGGTCTAATATAGTAAAACGTTTTGTTGTGAAAATGAAAAATAACAAAGTGCTCGTATTTCTGTCCCTCGGCTATGATTTTTTAAATGGCCTTTAATGTTTGCAGGTTGAGAGGTATTCCAATTTTCGACTTTTCCCCATTATTCTTAAGACATATTAGCCTTTAATACTATTGTAAAACAGCAACCGGAAATAAAACAAAATAAAAAGCGTATTGGGCACACGATCATTGTAACGTCACACGGTGATAATTACGTAAAAGAACACACTGAATTTTCTTTTGCTTTAAGATTGTGGAAATGAAGTTAAAGGAAGAAGCACAATGCATTTTTATAAACTGACGATAATATGAGGGTGGGGTCGTACTAAGCAGCAGAGTAGGCAGGGACTAGTTTCCAAATAAGACACAAAGTTGTCTGTATTGGCAGCAGATGGGCTGTACGCCCATGGTATTTGTGTAAAGTTGTTGTCACCTTGAGGTGTAAACATCTGCAAAATATTTTTAAATAACAAAGAAAGTTCAGAGACGGAAACTACGAGGATAATATTCATAGTGCTCTGCCCCAGAAGATTAAGCGATCTCCACACGAAATACAATGCATTTATTCCTCCTGCTATTTGTGCTAATATTTCACAAAAGTAAGTGAGCGCATTAAAGAGTCGGGTAGCTGAGCCTCTTGCTCATTTAACATAATTTGATGATTCCATTTCACCTAGGTTGGTATTATAGAAAAAAGTAACATAAAATAAAATTACCTGCACGACAGCAATGCAACTCAGAAGGAGCAGTGTGGATATAGCGTAATGTGATTATTTTGAAACGATTCATCATCTTATGTCAAGGCGCTTTATGTAGCATTAGTATACTGCTTAAAACGTTCATTTATGCTGCGGAATAGCTAGTAGTACATTGATGTTAAGGAAATTGATGCGCTCTCTTATTGACCGTTATCTTATTTTAGGTGCAGAGATGCAGCTTCATGTCCGCCAGTTTCCAGCCATCGTCTCAGCCTCACCAGGTGGCCGTCTGAAGGTGGTATGTGAGGCTTCTGGCTACAGTGACCCCTATATGTACTGGTACCGCCAGTCTGGGTCCGCAGCACCGCAATCCATGTTCGTGTCGATAACAGCTAATTCGGTGGAGCCTGCTACTGTGGGTCATTTCAACGCCAGCAGACCCAACAGCTCACATATCATCCTGGAAGCTTTTGACTTGAAGAAGGATGATTCAGGCATTTACTTCTGTGCTGCTAGTACCCACAGCGAAGCAAATGAGTGATGCAGCCTCACAAAAACTGGCAAGTGAAGCGTGTTACTTCAGAGATGTGTGAGGCACCTATTCATACACTTGCCGGCATAGAAAATATAAAAGGCTCCTGAAAAGTAAAGACATCCATCCCAAAATCTGGACAACAAATTAGAATAAAATGTAATAGGCAAGAACATATAATTCTGCCCTTTTCCAGTAGGCATGTGACATACTGGTCAGGAACACATTTAAAAACAGAGCAGCAAAACCGATGGAAAAAAATATTACTAAGGGCAGACTTGAAAGTCTGTATACTTTGTCGAACTGTATTGCAGAACTCTTATAACACAAGGTCATGTCTTTTTGCTTATGAAAAAGGGGGATATAAGATGTGTGTGTTCTGTTTTTTTAATTATTGATACCATTAGTATGTTGGTCATGTACTGTGGTTTTCTATGTACTAGACAGCTTTAGAAATGATGTGGGGGGGTTTAGAAATTTGTGTGAAGGGATACGCCAAGCCTGAATATAAGGCCATGTCTCCAAAAATAGATACAAGATGTGCAGGAGAAAATCAGGTCTGAAAATAGGAATGTCCCTTCAAAATAAAGACAGGTGAGTGCTCTGCACAAACATATACCAGGACTCAATCTTCAGTTCAGTCTTAAAAGGATTGTCTTCTGAATACTCATTTAAAACTTAGCATATATAATCACCTTTAGCTGAAGCCATGTTAATGTTTCACACATTGGGCAGGATTCACGAAGGCTTGCACAGAGTGTAAGAGACGTGTAACACTCCATGCAAGCCTCGCGATCCAGGAACATCCCGAAACTCTGTGTAAGAGACCAGCTAAAACGTCTCTTACACGGACTGGGCGTGGATATGCTAAATACCTCACTTGCAGCTGAAAGGTATGCAAATGAGGTATATTAGCGATCCACGAAGCAGAAACCAGAGACGTTTTAGCTGCAGAAATGTACTCAGTTGACAACTGAGTACGTTTCTGCAAAAATCACAAACGGAGCCATGTCAGCTCCAAATAAAGGGTGCATATGTGTCAGGCAGCATGCCAATGGCCAAATATGTGGCCATTGGCAAGGTAACCCGATGCAAAAATAATAAAAATATAAACACAAATGGGCTGCGCTGTATAAAATATAAAAATGAAGGTTATAAACCCACAAATGTGGGTTTTATGCAATACATGGAATGACAATGCAGGGACCAGCAGACCAAAAACAACATGGCCACCGTGTAGTGGTTGCTAAGGGGGGAAGCTGAGTCTAAGACATGTAACTAAGCATTAGTAGGCAATCTCATGTAAATGAGGGTTAGGATACTGAATCCCACAGTCACATAGCAAATGAGCACAGTCTGAGTAGTGTAAGAGATACATAAGGGGAGGAATAGAGTAGGAGATAGGTGACATCACAGGGGGAATGGTAGAAAGAAATGCAGTTCATTGGAGGTCAGTGTAACATGACAGATGACAGACACAGATCAGGGAAAGAGGAGTGCCACAAGATAAGCATGGGAAAGTCAAGAAATGGAAGGTGTACACTGTTACTTACACCAAAGTTTCTTGCTGGGCATGCATGTGCATGTGTGCACACCATGAAGCACGAGTAGGGCAGTGTGTGCACGTGTAAGGCAGACTGAGCATGTGGAAGCGTGTTGGTAGATGACTAACACTGTTTGCGCTGGTGTGTGCGTGTGTAGGGCAGACTGAGCATGTAGGAGCCTGTTGGCAGACTTGTAACACTGTTTGCGCTGGTGTGCGCGCGTTTTAACCCGAATAGGCAGATCCTGAACCATGTAAGCATGTGTGTGCACATGTAAGCCACTGTGAGCGTGTTTCTGCTGGTATGCACACTGCTCCCCCTGAGGAAACAGAAAGGAAAAAGGAAGCAACAGAATTAGTAGGAAGCTAGCAAGGAATACTGCTGGAGCTAGCAGGTGAAAACAATTAGAAGCAGGCAATTACACAGGCAGAATAGTAGCCCAGCCCAGCACTTAAAACTCTGCAAACAGCAGTGCAGGATGTTTCTCTCAAGAGACACTGCAAGACAGGAGTAAGCTATTAGAAGTGAAAACTGAAAAAGCTGAACTCAGAGCAGAAATGTTAGGGGCTGCCATAGCTGTCATAATGAGACATAGGCGACTTGCTGAGGGTGGTGTCAATGCAGATGGTGCTAGACAACCCACAGTGAGGAGACGGAGAAGAGTGTACAGGCCCAGGGTCACCTACCACGGGTTACATGAGCTGGAGATAGTAGAGTGCTATAGAGTGGACAGAGAGCTCCTGCAGCAAATAGTTGAGCTGTGCAGGCCACGCCTCACACACAGAACCAACAGAGGGGAACCCATCCCAGTGGAAACCAAGATATGTGTTGGCCTAAGAATACTAGCAACAGGTACCTTCCAAAGACCAACTGGTGATATGATGGGGATATCACAGGCATCGGCCTCCAGGGTACTGCACCAGTTCCTGGATGCCATTTCAGCACATGTCGGTGATCATGTATATTTCCCCAATGCCCATGAGGTATTGGCCAGCAATATGCGCCTCTTCCAGCAAATAGCAGAATACCCTGAGGTAGTGGGTGCAATAGACTGCATGCACATATGCATCAAAGCACCAGCCGGTGAGCGGGGTAGGGCCTACATTAACCGCAAGGGCTTCCCCTCCATCAACTGCCAGGTCGTGTGTGATAATAATGAATGTGTGTGCTGGCTGCCCTGGGAGCTACCATGATTCCCACATCTGGCATTTGACGCAGCTGTACCAGACATTTGCCAATGGGGACATCCAACACAGACACCTAGTGGGGGATGCAGGTTATGCACTGGAGCCGTGGCTGATGACATCCATCAGAAAAGCACACACACCTGAACAGGAACGCCATAATGATGCACATGCACAAACACATAATGTAATAGAGCGTGTGTTTGGGCTGCTCAAGTCACGGTTCCGGTGTCTGGACACATCTGGTGGAGCCTTGCAGTACACACCAACTACATGTACCCAAATTGTCATGGTATGTGCTATGCTACATAATATGATCTTGCGAAAACAGCTGCAGCAGGACCAGCATAGGGCTGGGCCAAACAGCCCCCTACCATTGCCAAGGCCATCACAGGCAGGCGTGACTCGGAGGAGGAACAACCTGAGCCTGCCCCAGTAGGCAGAAGGAGGCGTGCCCAGTATGCCCTGGCCTTGGCAAAGAGGCAACGCATAGCACATACACTGGCTCAGTAGGAACCCTGGGAATGATACCCCCTCTGACTCACTCAAATAATAACAGGGATGCCTAAAATGACATGACCTGCTCACAAACATGTGCAGGGAGTGTAATATGTGCATCCGACAGAGGCAGCCCTGCAGCACCACCTGAGGCATGAATGCCATGTGTTAAGTAATGTAACACCATGTACTATATGCACACCTGAGGACCCTGACTAACATCCACCCTCACCAAGCATGAAGCCACAAAATGACGATGGGATGATCAATTGCAATAACTGGCTGAAGTAATGCAGTTAGTCAAAGGGGAGCCAATGTGTTTCAGCCTGGGAAGACATGCAGAGCATGACATGATGCCCCACCTGCTAGGGGTGGCATACACCTATCAGTCCAGGCCCCATGGATACTGGCAAAGGCTGTCAGTACCTACAGCATGCCCTGAATAGGTAAGTCTCAAAACACAAACCCACCTTCATAGGTACCACAAGGGATAGGAACCTAGATGTAATGCTACCCAATGCCAGAAGTCTAAACAGCAAGATGTGTGCAGTGTAAATGCACACAGTATGGAGAATGTTAATATCAGTCCTGTAATAGAAAACTGGGTCAAGGCTCACATCAGCACCCTAACACTACCAGGTTACACCTCATACTGTGCTGTACAGCCGCAAACCATGGAACAAGCTACAAAAGGAGGGTGACTAGCAATAAATGTCAAGGATAACCACACCCCCATGTTGGTACCACAACAAGAAGCAGCATGGATTAGCCATGGTCAAATACCAATGGCTAAAACCGCCTCCCAGTATATAGCCTGTTGCAGACTACTGTCCTAATACCAGGAACTGCACCTGGCCTATGTTGGAATACATGAATATATCAAGCCCCCAAACCACATTATATTGCTTGACTGAAAATACCCAGACATACACTGGGAGCATTATACTAGCACCAACACAGTAGGAGAAAAGTTCCCAGAATCCATAAACCAAAATGCCCAGGAACAACGTACCACTCCCACAAGAGGGGTAAGCATACTGGATGTGATAAGCAACAACATGTGTACTGGATGGCAAGATGAGAAGTGTATCCCTCACTGGTAAGACCAGACCATAGAGTAATCACACCGGATATACACATCCTGACCACAGTCCCTGGCCAGAAAACCACAGTGAAAAACATGTGTAAAGCATAGGTTTTACCCCTCCAAACCGATGTGAAAGCCACGAAACGCCCTGTGCAAGTGCAGAATATGGTACACACCGCAGAACATGTTATACAGGCATTCCATGAACACAGCCAGGAATGCTTGGAGTATGCAATCACAAATAACAACAAGACACAATGCCATACACACAGGCATCTGGCATGTTGGACTCCAGCCATTACCAAACCATGCAAGAGAATGAGGAAGCTACTACATGATAGAGCAAACATAAAAAGGGAAGTAATCACTGATCAGTAGTATGGCAATAAAATATGTCCACACATACAATCCACCATGGTCAGCCGCAACAAGTAGAATCTGTGAATCCAGAGGCAATGTGACACCTGGCCCATGTACACAGACAACCCACAACTCCCCCCAATAAATACAAATATATGTGAGAGATGCAACCATGTATCTAAACCGGAGGCTGAGCTCCCCCAACTCAGTACTGTCAAAACTAGTCAGGAGGAGAAGGTAACCACATACACCACAAACCCAGTCCCACATAGACCTATCACAACTGTAAACCAAACACATAAACACAGAAAAACATTCCCAGAGGCCCTAATTACAAACACATCACACCAACAGAAGCCTCCAAAGCAGATCCCAAGCAACCGCAACCTCCAAACATAGCACATGCAACACATAGTACACAAAGCTGGTGTGCCAGTCACAGGCCAGAAGGAGAAACAACATGCCTGATACAGTTGTAATAGGTGTCTGTATAGGCAGACACACTGCTGTCCCACTCACCAGACTGAACAAGGGAAAGGGTACAGTAAGCTGCCTGTAGGCTGCCACAATATGCCACATAACACAAATGCAGGTCACCCCAAAGCAAGCAGAAATATGATGCACTCATTGTCCATGCTGGTGTGAATACATCCTTACTACCTTGCTTACATTCTGTGAATCTGAAGAAGACACCATTGACCATAAATCTTTTGGCTATCACTAGCAAGCAAGTCTTCAATGCACTCTCCAAGTCAAAGAATACTACCTCAATAGACCCTGAGAATATCTTTGGGATACCTCTTGGAGAGCATGAAACATGAGGTATCAGGCACTCTAAAATCAATGTTCAACATTAGCCAACTAATTTGCTTCATGATTAGTGAATGGCGGACTGCAGTACTTAATCCTTAGCACAAGGTTTGGCCTTCTACTGACATGGATAACCATAGACCATAAGTTTGACTGTTCTTAATGTCTAAAACGCATGGAAAGAATCATAGATATTTTAAATAAAGACACAGGGAACCAATTTTCTTATTTACTTCTACAACTATTACAGATATTGAAATAAAATAGCACAAGCACTGATAGACATTTGCTAAATATAGTCTCACAATGAAAACAGACTCAGCATGAGCAGTAAACTTCTGCCCTTGAAACTCACACTCATTGACATGGCATGAAAACCCACATTAAAAGAAAAATGCATCTGACAGTGGAGGATTAAGTTAACCTTTGAGCTGTTTTCAAACCATAAGCTCCTTGCACACATTTATAGGACCATGCACACATGTATGTATTATTTGATTCACCCTCATGATAAATTATATTCTTATATAATACATCACAATTTGTTAGAATGGTATTTTAATTTGTAGTCATGAACATTTTTCTAGAAAGCAATGAACATTTTCTAGAAAGCAATGAAACAAAATGTATGAGATAATGATAAAGCTACCCATTTCAAAAAATGTTGACCATAAAATGCCACTCATACTTCCATCATTAATACAGCAATACAACTTAAAAAGCACAATCTTTTCAGAAGTAAAAGTCATCCAGATATTTCTACCTTAAAGAGCTCTGTAACTAAGAAAACTTTACATTTCAATGTTTCATATACAAATTCAGTGCCTGCTGCCTTTGAAGAATAAATTGTCTATGTTACATTAAAAATGGTAAGCTGATAATATTGCAATAGGGAACGACTGACAATCCAACAAGTTACTAGGAATCTTATACAAAGGAGGACACACAGGAGTGTAGAACCCCCCTATACTTTCTTAAAATGCACCAAATAATCCACAGTCAAAATGGCACTGCAATATCAGCACTTCATCTACATGGTGTGGGAGTAAAAGCCTCAGCCTTCTGCACCAAAGGCAATTATGCTGCTATGCTAACCCTGCTTTCAAATTCTACAATGCAAACAGTGACTGCCATTTGATAAACAAAACAGTTAATCACTCGCTATATACCAGTGCTACAGAAAAGATTAAAACTGAACTAGCATAAAAAGTTTTCATTTTCAGAAACACGCCATCAGAATGATAAAACACAGTTCCGCACTCTATTTAAACCTAAAATGTGTGTGTGTGTGTGTGTGTGTGTGTGTGTGTGTGTGTGTGTGTGTGTGTGTGTGTGTGTATGTGTGTGTGTGTGTGTGTGTGTGTGTGTGTGTGTGTGTCTGTGTGTGTGTGGAGGACTCATGAAGATGTGTGCAGTCATGATGCTCTACTAGGTAGAATCCCACATTGCCAAATAGCACCGGTGGTGATAATTTTTCTGAATCCTTCGGTTTGTATCTAAAAAAACTATTATACACAAGAGCAGTTGGCACAAATCTCTGAGGAGGCACCTTCCTGGCCTTGATGCATAAGGGCTTGGCTGGTAGCTGACAAGGGGGGCACAGAAAGGGCACATGTAAATCCCCTCTAAATGAACTACAGATGCATCACCCTATCTCACAAGAGAGGCCACTGTCAAACTGATATTCATGTGTATATGTATATATGTGCAAATACATTGTGTACATACATATATATCGATATACACATATATGCACAGACACACACTATATATATATATATATATATATATATATATATATATATACACACACACACACACACACACACACACACACACACACACACACACACACACACACACACATATACATGCATATACATACATAGGAAAACAAACATCAGCGGTTTTGGAGGACAAGTAGTTGATGAAGAATGAGTGGGTGGCTTGACTACAAGCACAGAAAAAACAAAATCTGCATTGTACATTCATGAAAGTGATAATTGCTTCTGCTTATGTGAATAACAATTACAGCAGCTGAGACTTTTACCAGACAGTGATAATGACTCACTGCTATATTGCAACTGCGCTTAATGCTAATGTGATAATGACCTTTGTTTCAGTACTCCAAATTTATGCAGGCTCAGACAAAGGTGATAATTGCTGCACATAACCTGTTGACTAGGAATTCATTGCATTAACTTGGGCAGCTGTTGTGTAACACAGACTCATTATCAGTAAAGAGAACACATGAGTAATTCAGTAAAATAGTAAAATAGCATAACACTTACATATTACTGAGCCCTTCCTCCACCAAAATTCCACATGACTGACAAAGCAAGGAAAAGTCAACAAGGTCATAGGTAAGTACTAGGCTATTTGCCCAAGGGCATTTATAAACCTAGCCTGAATGTGTGGCCGCCACCTCCTTAGATTAGTTCCCTGTGCCTCTGTCCAGCAGAGCCATTAGTTCCCTGCGCCACTGTCCAGCAGAGCCACTGCAGTGATCCCTGGGGTAAACGTCACCCGTCAAGGTTTCTCTTGAAGAGTGTTAGTGAGGGTGATAACAGCCTTTACGCTTGATTATTCATGGTTTCAGACCTCTCAACTGTCCATTTTGTCGCAGAATGCCCAGATGTTTACCTCATATTTTGGTCTGTCCCTCATAAAATTGATAGTTGCCTGGCAAACAACTTAGATTATTTGAGAATTGAAATCACTAAATAATTTTTCAGACTTCTTAGTACTATATGAAAGCAGCAACAACAAAGAAGATCCACCAAAAAATACGATTTATTAAAACTCTGACGTCTCGGCCACAGCCTTCAAGGAGTACAAATAACACAAGAAACTCTACCCACATATATACTAAAATAATTAATCAATGAATGCCATTAAACAATTAATTAATCAATGAATGCCATTAAACAATTAATCAATGAATGCCATTAAACAATTAATCAATGAATGCCATTCTTAGTACTATATGCTTTACATCCACAACTCCTCTATGAAAAAAAAAAATTCATGTTTGAGTGTCAGCCTCGCATTACTCAAAAAGCAAGATTTTCATACTACATAGTTCCCTTAGGTCAGATTCACAAAGACATTCAATAATATAGTGCAAGAGGAATTTCATACACATCTGTCTTTAAACTACCCTTTAGAATCAAAAATTGTAATATTGTCATTACAAAAATATTTAAAATTCAAGTTGCAAGTAAATAATTCTAAATCATTCACAATAAGTGCAATATTCACCCTTTCGCAGGTACAAAAGTAAACCTCCCTTTTAAACAGGGTAACAATTATCAGTTATAGAAATGCCTATAATTAAAAGTGTTAATGTTACCCTTGTTAAAAGTGGAAATAGGATTTGAGTTTGTTTTTCAAAGTTTATGATAAAAAGGGGTATTAATGTCAATTAATATCTACCCCTGTCATGGTCACATCTCTTTGTAGCTCTTTGTGAATTAAGTATGCCTTCTCATGAGAGGTTTAGAAATCTCACCACTGAACCCTGAAGTTTAAATTTAAATGTTTCAATCTAAAGTGTTTTGAAACTTAGACCAGTTAAATTATAAAGCTCTGTTACTTACTGGCATTTATTACAAATTTTTAGCAATCTATTTATTGTGTGATATTATAGTGTTACAGGATTTTATTCATGAGATATTTGTCATGTGACTGTCAGATATTTTTTATCACTTTTTAACTAATAAATATTCAGTTTACAGCAAGTTTCTGAGTTCTGATGAAGTCCTGAATTTGCTATTTATTAAAAACTCTAGATTCTTTTTAATAAAAGTATGTCTTCTGTTGAGTACATAACTGGCATTCTCTACATTGGCAATTGTTTTATTTTTGAGTCAGAACTGGCGGACTTTTAGATTGTTGAGGTTTACTATGCAGTACCTACTTAAAAAAATTCTGATTCTGATAACTAATGGATTTTTAGATTGTTGAGGTTTACTATGCAGTACCTACTTAAAAATTCAGGCAGTTGTAGCATACGTTTAATTATATCCCAGAACATACATATTAAGTACACTCAAAGCATCACTGTGAATGGCACATCTTTCTTTTGTCACACAGTAATGGCCAGTGTCTGTTAGTTTTCTTATACTACCAGTACTCCCTTTTCAGCTAATTAGCAATGATACTGAAAACCATTTACTGATATTTGAATATGTTACACCACTCCTGTACCTCAGATAACAATAGGGGCAAGTCTTCAAATTATTTAATAAATGTGGACAATCATAGGTCACCTCAGGCAAATGCATCCCTGTGAGAATGTCTGCAGTGATGTGCATTATAATGCACTTCCACATTATATTATCAATAGATCATGAATAATGTGAATGGTTCCAGTCATCCTCAAAATAGTATACATACCTGCAAGCCATAAATGCCAACATTTCTGACTCCAAATTCAGCAGACATATCATAGTACTACCGCTCAGTTCAAGATCTTTAAAACTTGTACTAATAACAAGTATCTAAAGATATATAGTATATACATATATATATATATATATATATATATATATATATATATATATATATATATATATATATATATACACATACACACACACACACACACACACACACACACACACACACACACACACACACACACACCTCTTAGGGGCCTGTTCAAACACCTGAAGAAAACCTCTGTCAAAGTGAATGATTTCCCTTTGCTGTAGATACAACAGACTATCTTCATTCATCAAGTAACATCCTTGCTTGAAAGCCAGCTTGCAAATAAATCATGTTCTGTGAATATCAGGTATTCCCTTTAACCATTTCATCTTAATGCTTTGTGGCTCACAAAGCTCAGTTCTTTGTCTGTCTTTATTTCTCTCATTATAAACATGCTGTCCTAGGACCACCAAGATATGGGCATCAGACTCTGTGCAGATGACATAGTTATCCTGATATACCCACGTATCATATTGCCATAAGTAAGGACCTCAGCCAAGTCATATACTTGACAAATTAGTGGTTATTATTTGAAAAGTTATACATTAGTTCTAAAACGATTAAATATTTCTTTCTCAGTACTCCAGATAGGTAACATACCATCCTGTGTTAAAGCACGTTTAAAGTTGCAACATATGTAAATGCATAGAAAAGTCACCTGTTAAGATCCTTCTCCTTTGGGAATCTAATACTATGCAAACACACAGTGTTAGGAATATACTACATCCACATGTAGAAGATCCTCTTCTGCTGAAACACAGTTTCAGAATGAAGTTAACCTGCAGGTATTACAAAATAAAAGGCTTAATTGTATTGTCCTTCATGATTTGAGAAAGAGCTAGCTGACTTAAGTGGTGAAAATGAGAGTGACACCACTAATCAAAGCAAGACTCCTCACCTCCAGGTACTGTAAAGAAACATTATCTCCTTGGAGACAGCAAGCTGAACTGAGTTCATCTCCAAGATAAAAATAAATAAATCAATCAACCAATCACTACAAAGTGACTTTGCCAGAGAGTAAATTGCAGTAGCTCAATGTTAGAAGGATTTTTTTTAACAAATGCACTTTTCAGAATGAATTAAAAATGTTAACCATTTTTTCTTAAGCAGGTTATCTGTTGAAATGATCTACAAAATATGATGCCAGTTCAAGTAGTACTGCATTCAAAAATTTCATTTCCCTTAGAAGTTATTTCATCCATTACAAACAAAATTAGATACAATTCTTTTGCTTTAGATGAAGTTTTGAATCCCAGCAGTCATTCTGAATGCTCCATTTGTTTACTAAGCAAGCAAACCAGGGTTGCCAGATTTCCAGCAACCCAGGTACGGACAAAAAAAAGATGGTCTCTCACGAAGTGAAGACCATTTAATGCGCATTAAGGAACTGAGCTCACTCTGCCTGTCAGATATGAAGCTTTCCATCAATCATGCACTGGGGCAAATCCACATTAGAGTAGTCTCAACTGCAGTAGCTTAAGGTACCAATATAACCACAGTATTAGGATATCTGAAGGTTGAATTAGTATGAATGCGTTTCATGGGGGTCGACAAATGAATGGTATGTTTTTGCATGGTGACTGGTGAAAAAAGAAATTAGTCATTATAAATAAAGTAACAGAATAACCACTGTAAATGACAAAATGTTAAAATGTAGAAAGTAAAACACTGGAACTTCAAATAGGTAAAAAAAGATTCCATTCTGTAAAACAACAAATGTGTGCCTTATACTGCAATCTCAGAAATGGCTTACAGTAACTTGAGGGCATTATCAAGGTAATCCAAGCAGTTTCTGCAGGTGGCAGAAGTTCATTCAACAGACACATTTTATTGAAATGTGTACCTTCAACATCTGATGAGGAATTTATGTAAACACATGCCTCCTGTATTCTTTCTGTAAACAAACAAAACTGGCAGGAAAAGCAAAATCTTCAAGAAAGACTCCCTCATTGTTCAAGTCCAACTTCCATATTAATTTATAACAAACATGCCATGTCTATTCATGTCAAAACCTTTACAAATAATGAAATCTGCAAATGTAAGAACTCGGCCAGCAACATGTCAAAATTCTATATTACTGACCTTTTGTATCTGCCAGTCTGTTATGTAAGCAGTTTGCCGCTTCTAAATAACCCTAGTCCTAATGATATGGAGGTCTGCATAAGTAATTAATAATTGTTGAAATGAAGGTTTATAAATTGCCAGATACGATGTTTTAGAGCGGCAGCTGTGTTGATTGATGAGATACTGGATTATGTCAGTCATGCAGACGTATATTTTATCTCTGTACCAAAAAAAAAAAGGTCTTTAATGCGGAACATAGTTCCGCATTAAAGAACTGAGCTCACTCTGCCTGCAATAAACACTGAGCTTCGTTTAATGCATTGCAGTTCGCATTAAACACCGAAGCTCCGTGTTTAGCGCTTTTGATTGGCTCGATACCGGCATATGGGCCATCATCCGTGCAAACACGGAGCTTCTTTAATGCGGAACACAAGAACTCCGTGTTATAATTTTTGATTGGCCCGTATGCCAGGTATACGGGTCAATCAAAAAAAAAAAAAAAAAAAACAAAGTGGAGGCTGGCCGGGATTTAACCCGGCAGGGCGGGACTCGGGATCAGGCTACTGATCTCGGGACAGTCCCGCCCAAATAGGGACGTCTGGCAACCCTGAAGCAAACTCATCCTTTCAGATTACCAGGTCAGTGTGTGGCTCTGTCAGAGCCCATCAGTTACAATTACCACAAAGAAACTTAATATTACACAAGCATGTAATCAAATAAAACAAAAAAAAAAAACTGGGAGACTGGAAAAACAACAGTATTTTACTAGCTGAGGAGGATTTGGATCCGACCGTTGTCCTTGATTTTTTTCTCGCTCTTTGCTCGGGCCCAGACAGTGTGTGTGAGGATTTAAGACTGTAATGCCAGAATTTGTAGCAACCAACAAAGGAGTTTGTTCACAACATAAGAAAAAAACGTGTGTGTGTGTGTGTTAGTGTGTGTGTATATATATATATATATATATATATATATATATATATATATATATATATATATAATATATATATATATATATATATATATATATATATATATATACAAGTGTGCCACCACGCCACTTTTGCGTTTTGGCGCCAAGTGTTCAGTCAGTCGTCACCTTCAAAAGTATAAAAAAACAACCTACCTTCTCTCTTCTTGTAATAATATACCAACACCATACGCACCACTCACCACACGAAACATGATGGTTTTGGTTTGCAATTGCTCCATCCTGAGCATGAAATCATCAAATTTTGACTTTTCCACCGATGTCCACCGCAGTCTTCTTCCCTCAAGTTGCAACGAACTACGCGAACGCGAATAACGCGATTACTTGGGAGTTTGAGGCTTGTAGAGTTAACTTGTCAATCATGATGTCAGACTCGCGTCAGTCATGTGACTGCCTGCCACGCCATCTCCAGTAACAGTTCTCTACTTCTGAAAATAACAATGCAGGCTACGGGAAAATGGAAAAAAAGTAAGTGGAAAAAAGTGTAGCGATATAGCGCTAAGAAAATCCAGGGGCAAGTGCACCCTTGCACCTGCCCATGGGTGCCCTTGGGCTTGGCTTACTAATGCCCTAGGGTGGATAGCCTAGTATGAACTCAAGAACCTATGAAGATACAAATTGTACAGGACAATAAGGATAATCACAAGGCTTACTTAACTGATGGTAGGAACCATTTTGGGAATCCACAGATATGCTCCGAATCACACAGATATTACAAACAACATACCAAACACACACACATATTGCCAACATACAACCTGACAGGTGCAGTGCAACCCCCCCCCACCCCCAGAATGCAAAATATCTATCCCAGCAGACTGCTGGTCCCCTGACATTGCAGATGCTGAGGTAACAGCCATCATCTGCAAAGCAAAACACACAGCAGCAAAGGTATGCGATGGTGTCCTGGGCTGAGGCCAACATGGACTCCGAGAATAATGGAATGCCAAATCACACTACTGCCCCATGTCAGCCTTACCACAGGATATGTACCCAAAGAGCAGTGTACAACAACAGTGGTCCTTCACAACAAAGGTTTTGCCTGAATGGATACTGCAAACTACCACCCCAGGATCCTGACAAGCTTGGTCTGCACAGCTATGGAAAGGATCAGTATGTACCGCAGACATAAAGCTATCGTGGACCTACTGATATCGGACCCTACACAGTGTGGCTGTCGTAACTGCAGATCCTGCCCCTAAACATGTTTGACCCATTTGAAACAGTCATTAAGGTCGTTGATGAGGGCAATGTGGTCCACACAGCGTAGCTGGACCGTGCATATGCTTCCAGACAATACCCTACGAGTTCAGTATGGATATGTTCACCAGCTTAAATATATACCCCTATGTCAGTAGAGGGGTTGCAAACCAGACCAAGGACAGAACTGACATGGTCAGACATGCTGCATCCATGTCAGACTACAAAGCAGATATGAGTGGCATCCCACAAGGCTTGGTCCTGGGCGCCCCATTCTGTATATATGTCCCATAGGTACAGGCCAACATGGAAGGACTGTGACTGAACATGTATGCAGAGGAGTACAAACAGCCCACCATATCCGACCCCCAGCTGACACAAGCAACCCACAAAAGGGCCACCTAGAAACAGACAACTGGAGCCATAGCTATGTCAGCAAGCTAATTGCAGAACTGTGTATAGACAACCACCGTGGATATACAGTAAGTGCCCACAAATTACCACACAGGTGTTAACCCATTATGTACCTAACATGTAATGAGAGACCTGGGGACACAAGGTGATAGATATCCTGCACTGACAAACATGTGGCTGTAGTGTTCGCAGAAACATACCATATACCCACCCAATCATGAAGGTTGTCAGATGTAGACAAGGGGAGGTCACGGTGGCTCTGCAGTCATCCTTCATCAGCATCACAATTGACTACAATAGCCCCTGTGGGATATACCTCAGCAGACACCTCCATCAACTGTAAAGTCCACAACACTACCCCACCAGGAGTAGCAAAGAGCATGAACAGATGCCATGTGTTGCCTGAGTAAACAAACTGCAGCTCCACACACTGCCATACTGCCCAGCCAGAGGCAAGCTGTGCCTGATGTGTGAAGCCATGTCCAAGCTGGAATCAATGGACATGCTGCACCTAGTACAATCTGAATGGCAGTGAGATATGCACATGAGAGACCTGAACCCCAGCACTGACATACATAGGACAAGCTGTACAGAATGATCCATAACACAGAAGGCACCCCTACTCTTGAGTAAACTCCCAGTACAGGTTAGCCAGAGAGTCACCTATCGACACCCCTCAAGAGGAATCCCAATGAGTGGATGGGAGATGGTAGGTTAACCCTGGGTATCACTGTTATGTCAGAGGTAGACAGAGGCACAGTATACTAACCATGACATATGTCATGGCAAACACCAGTTACAATGTGTGTCGAAGGACAAACACACTCTGTGACTAGCATCAGAAATGGCCTAGGGAACATCGCTAGTGTTTGCCAATGTCCACCTATGTTGTGGAATACACTACCAATGTTGGACAAGCCTGGTGTAGGTAGTCCATATCTGAACATAATGCATCATGGTCATATGTGCACAACTGGCCCCTACACAGTCTGTTGTGCTCACTATGAAGATGTCAAGCAGTGATAGGACTAAAGCCCAGGATACTGTCCACCACAGTGAAAGTACTGAACCAGTACATTATACGGTACTACAGTGTTAGGTCATTATGAAAGGATGTTGACAACTGTATGCAAAGTATCCCATGCAATCCCTGCAGGCACAGTATAATCCCTGTTGTGGCAGACACGAAGCAGTTGGCCAGTTAGTACACAACATGACACCCAACAAACAACCATAAACGTGAGATATTGTTGAAGTTCACACACCCAAATATGTGGTGGACTTCAGAGTTCAACATATGGAAAGCTCACACTGGGCATGCTCACACACTTTGATAAATGAGACATATGTCAGACAACATGCCATGGAAAGGCTGAACTGGGCATGCTCACACACTTAGGCCATATCTCTGTTTAGCCGTTGGCCACACATATCTGGTATTTGTACGTGTCATTCCAGGAACCAACCACAACACAGCAATCTGCCCAGTGCACATAGTAAATGACTACATAGACATAAGTGATATAGTGGATCGCCCTCATATTCAAACATCTTCCACAGATACACAGGTTGTTCATAGGAACAGGGAATGCTATGGCAATAAAGACCTGCAAACAGTATAACAGCACAACAAATATTGTGCATCTGACAATTGAACATATGGGTGTAGAGGTCAATACTAGGCTTGTTGCCCTAGGGAATGACAGCTTAGCCAGAGTGTGCTTGGCATCTGCATCCCCAGTACAGTAGGCTACTGTGCCACTGTAAAGTAGGTCACATAAGGCAACGTGTGAGGCTAGTGAGCTGTGCCTCTGTCAAGCAGGGGCACAGTGGAGATCCCAGGGTTTGAATGTGCTAAGCCGCAGCCATGTTGTTGGTGTGTGCTGGAAGAGGGTTGCTGAGGACCTCTAACAGTAAGTGGCCATCAATAACAGACTGAGGGGAGCCCTATCTGCATTGTCTTGACAATTCCACTGTCAACACTGTGTTGTGATGATTATGTGGGAATGAAGTGTCATGCCGGAACTGTTCACAGATGTCCTCCCTCTGTGGGCTACAGCTCTGCAATGTATTAGCTCACTCTGTCTGTTGGACAGCTCATATATGGCTGGTGTACACCTGACAGGTGTCTTGTTGTGGAGCAGTCATGGGTATATGTGGGATAGCATGATCAATGCAAACCTTACACATGCTCATAGAATGCAATTGTCAAGGATTATGCAGAGTGGCCAGTATAGTCCCCCAGCATGGGTACTTTGAAGTCGTCCATCCCAGTCTTCACAAGTGTAGAGTCTCGTGTGCTAAATACAGTTTGTTTGCAGTGACAACCTTGCCTGGGGTGGGATGGGATATGGATGTCCAGGGAAAGGTGGGTATGGTCAGATATCAACAATGGTGGTCTACCTCTGGTGTGGAACAGTGAGTACCCATGTTGCAGATGGACAGGTGCAATATGTATTCCCCCATGTGGCTTTGGTAAGTGGTTCTGCCATAGCACATGGACCCACAAATTGTAGTGGCTGTAGGGTAAAGTGGTAGAGGCCTGAGTAGTTCTCACACACAATATGCCTGTACCTGATGTTAACAACTGGAATGGTGTATGTGAACACCTGCATATCCCGGCACTGTTCCCAGGGAAGCAAAGTGTGTATCCTGGATATGGGAGTGGTGTTCTGGACTGGTTGTGTTGTGTGTTACAGGTCCTGTGGTCACGAAGCATGGTATAGAACATAACCTGCCAGTGCGATATGCATATCTGACCCTGACGTAGGTGGCTGAAAATGCATATATATGCTATCCCCCACCTGACAGGTAGTACTAGATGTACATACCTCTGTAGAAATAAAGATGTCAGCACCCTATATATACTGCAGGTGCAGACCAGATGCCCAGTAATTTGGTTAGCGTGCTCTGCTAATGTGTGTCCCTCAAGTGTCATAATATAGGTAGGTAGGAGTTCGAACCATGCAAATGCTCAGTGTGTGTGTGTGTGTGTGTGTGTGTGTGTGTGTGTGTGTGTGTGTCTGTGTGTGTGTGTGTCTGTGTGTGTGTGTGTGTGTGTGTGTGTGTGTGTGTGTGTGTGAGCGGGGTTGATGTGTGTGCAAGTCTGTGTGAGGGAGATGTCCCATTTGGCAACTGTGAAAGTACTCTACAGGATGCACATTCCCCTATCTAAGCACGGATGACGTCAGCACACTATAATACAGCAGGAGAAAAGAAATCTCCCAGTAATTTGAATAGCACACTCTGCTAATGCGTCTGTCACAAGTGTCATAACATAGCTAAGTAGGGGTTTGAATCCTGCAACTGCCCAGTGTGTGTGGAGTGGGGTTAGTGTGTGTGCAAGTCTGTGTGAGGGAGATGTCCCTTTTGGCAACTGTGAAAGTAGTCTACAGGATGCACATTCCCCTATTTAAGCACGGATGATGTCAGCACCCTATAAGTACAGCAGGAGAAGGAACACCTCCCAGTAATTCGAATAGCGCGCTCTGCCAATGTCTCTGTCACAAGTGTCATAACATAGTTAGGAAGGAGTTTAAATCCTGCAACTGCCCAGTGTGTGTGGAGGGGGGGTTAGTTTGTGTGAGGGAGATGTCACTTTTGGCAACTGTGAAAGCACTCTACAGGATGCACATTCCCCTTTCTAAGCACGGATGATGTCAGCACCCTATAAGTACAGCAGGAGAAGGAAAACCGCCCAGTAATTCAAGTAGCGCACTCTGCTAAAGCGTCTCTCTCAAGTGTCATAACATAGTTAGGTAGGAGTTTGAAGCCTGCAAGTGTATGTGTTTGGATGTGTGGAGTTTGTGTGTGTGTGCAATTCTGTATAAAAGACATGTGCTTTTTTGCAGTCAGGAGATCACACTACATGATGCACATTACCCTTTCCAAACACTGATGATGTCAGCACCCTATACATACAGCTGGTGAAGGGGCACCTCCCAGTAATCCGAATAGCGCACTCTGCTAAAACATCTCTCTCAAGTGTCATAACACAGGTAGGAGTTTGAAACCTGCAAGTGTATGTGTGTTTGGATGTGGGGAGTTTGTGTGTGTGCAATTCTGTATGTAAGACATGTGCTTTTTTGCAATCAGGAGATCACACTACATGATGCACATTACCCTTTCCAAACACTGATGATGTCAGCACCCTATACATACAGCTGGAGAAGGAGCACCTCCCAGTAATCGGAATAGCACACTTTACTAAAGAATCTCTCTCAAGTGTCATAACATAGTTAGGTAGGGATTTGAAACCTGCAAATGGCAAGTATGTGTGTGTTTGGATGTGGGGAGTTTGTGTGTGTGCAATTATGTATGAAAAACATGTTACTTTTGGCAATCAGGAGATCACACTACATGATGCACATTACCCTTTCCAAACACTGATGATGTCAGCACCCTATAAGTACAGCCGGAGAAGAGGAACCTCCTAGTAATCCGAATAATGCACTTCGCTAATGCGTCCTTCTCACGTGTCGTGACATAGTTAAGTAGGGGTATGAATCCTGCAAGTGTGTGTGTGGGGGTAATAGGGTGTGTAATTGCAAGTGTAAAAGAACAGATCCTTTTGGCAAATACTACAATACACCAGATGCAGCATATTACCCCAGTAAACACAGGGGATGTCACCACACTATCAGCACAGCCAAACAAGGCTACTTGGCCAGTAATGCCAATAGTGCGCCATGCTACTGGGTCTATTACCATTGTCAGAGTACAGATAGGTATGTTTTGGAAACCCACAACTGCCACGTGTGGTTGTGTCACACATTATGACCTTGTGTGGGTCTTTGTGCATAACAATGCATGCCATTGCCTAAACCAGCAATGGCAATGCACACATGATGTATGTGTGTGACACATACACATAAATACCTGTGACCTGCAGTAGTTACCATGTCTGACACGTGCCTCGAGTGGATAAATGGTATTCGCAATGCATAACAATATGACTGTGTCTTACTGTGCAGGGGCACGCGGTATGTGTCTATACAGTGTGGGTGTATATGGTAAAATACCTACAGCAGGGGATACACATCTGGTCTGGGCCATATAGTCTACATGTAGTCGATGTACAGGTGCTGCATGCTCCCACCTGTTGTGGGAGTGGTAACATGTTATTCCACTGCAATTCAGTGACCACATGCTGGGAACCTTTCAACTAGTGTGTTGTAGCTACAGTAATGCTCACGCACAATGTTTGGCTGGATGTAGTCCAGCCATATAAAGACATTTCTTAAGACCTGTTGTCATATTGCCAGTGTTGTTATGGAGGATAGGTGGGTTTCCTGTGTATGGGAGGGTTGTGTGTGCCAGGCTATGAACCAGAAGGCAGTCCGACACACTGTTAGCTGCACATGAATAGGCCCTGATGCTTTGTGCTGTGCCAAGTTACCAACTTGGAGGTGTGTGTATCTGTGGTGCCTTGGGATACCACCCCTGTCCATGTGTGTTACATGTGTAGGGACGACAGGCATGGTATGAGGTATAACCTGGCAGTGATGGGTTGCACCTGTGAGCCGTGAATCAGGACTCTGGTACTGCACAGACATTGCAGTTCACCGTGTTGAGGACAGTGTCCAGTGCATGCATCTTGCGGTGTACACTGCTGGTGTTGTGTAGCATCACTGTTAGTGTCCTATCCTGTGTGATACCCACGGAGGTGGCTATGTAATCCGTGTCCTGCAGCATAAGGCACTATGTGTGTATCAAGGCTTCGCCAATATACAATGGCCCATGGGTGTCACATGCAAGCTGCCCCTCGCAAATCATTGTGGCTTCCCTAGCATGTAAGCACACATTGACAGCCAGTGGATACCCTATGAATGACATTGGAGATTAAGCAGAATGTAGACATAGAACACCCTTCCTACATATAGTGCTAGCATACCTGGTGAGGGTATGATGGCAACCAAGATCAGGCTCATACTGGCCCGTGCCACATGCTGAGAGATCCTCTATGTTCCTAGCATGTAGTCCAGGGAGGTATGTCTCAGGTCATCCATAGTGGCATGGTCAATGACTGAATCGTATGTGTCCATGCCTCTGACTGACCTGGTATGCATGTGTTTTGTGGTGGACCATAGTGCCCCACAGGCATATCACTGTGACCTTCACCATTTACAGCCCATTGAGTGGGACCCCACTGCAGCGGCCAAGAGAGGTACCTGACACATCTGTAGCAGGAGTGCTGTGTAGCCCTACAGGCTGTGAGTGTGTGGCACATGGGATGTGTGCCATGTGTGGCATGTGCTCTGTTCTGACGTAATGTATGCCTGTGTGCCAGCTGCTTGGAGGTGTGTGATGCTCAGGCAGGATGCTATTCTGAGTCTCCAAGTATGCCCCAGTGTGTTCAGATTGCTGTCAGTGCGGGTCTATGTCTGACTGGTATTGTAGTCACTGTAGTATGTCATGCCACCTGACAGGGTATGGCATTACTGGGTTCAGAGTGCTCAGTCCCCAGATTGGCTATGTGGTGTGTCAGCTGCAGAGGTGTGTGATGCTCAGGCAGGATGCTATTCTTAGTCTCCAAGTATGCCCCAGTGTATTGTAGTCACTGTAGTATGTCATGCCACCTGACAGGGTATGGCATTACTGGGTTCAGAGTGCTCAGTCCCCAGATTGGCTATGTGGTGGCATCCCACACATGTGTTGTACATTCCTGGCCAAGGGTGAGGGTTGACTGCATACATGTGGCAGCTGTAACATTGCCACATGACTCACATAAACCACAACTGGACCATAGAGGTGATTCACAGGTTACCTTTGCACATGCTACCATAGTAGTGTGATTGCCATGGTGATTACCAACACATAGGGTCAATGGGGAACAACATACTGAAGGTGTGTATGTGTGGGTGTACTGCTACTGATTTCATAGCACTGGCATATATGACTGCACACGTGGGTAAATGCCAGGTAAGACATGTGCAATGTGTCACAGGCAACGTACATGCGAACAGGACAGACAGTGACGTTCTGTCATGTGTAAACTTGACATACGATAGTACGCTATGCAGATGTCACTAGGAGTCCACAGAAGCACTGTAACTCTGCATTGCAGGTGGAAGCAGTGTTCCAGGGAACTCCAAGCGAACATGCATGCAAACAAAGCTACAGTAAGCAGGGCTGGAAGTAGTCCATTGTACAACAAAGAAGGGGTAACACTAACAGTAGGTAACAGTGCAAATATGTAGGCACTATCAATATGTACCCAGGAATGCACAGCTCAGATGTCCATGGTAGAACTGATATTATGTCATAGTTAATTGTGATTTGGATTACATTGGTACTGCTCACATATCAACATGCGCAAACATCCACATTGCATAGTCGTTGTGGGCAACTTGCCACCATTACTGTACATGTCCATCATTGCGTATCACTACCTGCATTAGCTTCCCCCCTGTGCTACCCATGTATGTGGCTATCTGTTGACATCCTTGCAATAATGTGCAGCTGTTACACTTTGGTACGTACTATGGGTGTAGATAACAATTCAGGACAGTCATACGGTTACTGCATCAGGCATGCTGGGATATACACAGTCATATCAGCACACTGTACTGTTACCAACATGATACTACTAATACACTTCTATGTAGTCACCCTGTGCATCAGCAACGTGTTTACCTGTTCCTGCACTGTTGTTGGAGATTGCAGGAGGTGGCACAGTTTCATCATATGCACAGGGTGTGAATTAGGTATGCCTGAGTCTGCCACTAATACCACCAATTGACATGTGTGTGTATGTGTGTTGGCGAGGGCCAGCAGTACAGGGTGGGGCACTGTTGGTGCAGTGTGTGCGTGTATGTGGTATCCCTAGGTGTTAACATTTCGCATGTGTGTATGCACGCACACAGTTCCACCTCATGCCTGCCATATACAGGAGTTTGTGGACAGCCACAGACTGCACCTGGCAGGTCATACAGATCAGTGTCTGTGGGCATGGACACGGTACCTGTGCCTGGCAGGGGTGCTATGGACCGTATCCGGTACTAAGCCAGACTGGGTACTGTCATCAGAAGTGGGAGTGTGTTGACTGGACACAGGTCCCTGTTGGGACTGTCCAGAGCCATGTGCACGTGGTCTCCTGGGGTGTTCTGATGACTGCAGAGACCCAGCATTGCTGGGGCTGCTGCTGGCATTATGGGGTGTCCACAGGCCTGTTGTCATCCGCGCTGACTGCCAGCTGCTGCTGTTGCTGGCATACGGCCACATCAACGCCGCAACCGTCCACCATTGCCCTGGCTCATGGACATGTGGTTGTGGAACTGCTGTAATATGTCCCCACAACGCTCGTCTATGACATTGGTGAAATTACGGATAGCATCTGCGATGTCACGCATACTGTCAGTCATGGCTGTGCGACATGCTCTCAGCTCCCAGACCCTGTCTGCGTGCCTTTCCATACGCGACTGTGCCTGCATGACAGCCCAAAACATAGTTGAGGTTGACAGACCTCTTTGGGCACATCTGCCGGAGGCAGTACACCCACGGATGCTCCCACGAGAACCCATGGGCAACTGTCTGTGTGGTACCATTGCAGGACCCTGCCCATGGCTGCTGTGTGGGGAAGCATGTGCCACAGATGCCACATTACCCTGGTCAATGCCCACTGTATCCTGTCCATCACCTAGGGACAATGGTGACATAGGATGTACTGGCAGGATGACTGTGCGCAATGATGGGGTTGACAGCTGTGTACTGTCAATTGGCTGACCAATGGCGGACCCTGACATGCCTTCCTGTGCCATTACACAGATATCATCATTATCAGTGCCTGTGGCACCAGATTCAGGTTCCCTGCTGCAGGACACCAGAGCAGCACCAGAACATGTGGGAGGAAGACAGGAAACACAGTTTACAGTGTCCACACAATGTTACCAGTGATGCACTTATGCACACATGCACACATGCACATGTGGACACATGCACACATGCACACATGCACACGTGCACACATGCACACATGCACACGTGGACACATGCACACGTGGACATGTGTACACATGCACACGTGCACACATGCACACATGGACACATGCACACGTGGACACAGGCACACATGCACACATGCACACATGCACACGTGGACACAGGCACACATGCACACATGCACACATGCACACCCCGCAGTATACACACAGAGCACTACTGAGTTACACTAGTATTACTAGCACTATCAGGACTATTATAGGTATTGTTAAAACACACTCACCAGCATGGATGGCCTGCCTTGCTGTAATACCAGAGGGACCTGCAGAAATGAGGAGATTAGTGTCAGTGGGCACAACTGTGCCATTGATACTGTATATGCTACAGTGCAGTAGTACACCAGTTGCCTTTCACGCGTCAGCTGCTGATATTGCCAATATCACACCTGCACAATTACATACTATGTTGACAGCTACATACCACAGACACACCTTACACATGCATAAACTAACAGTGTACAGAACAGTCAAGTGTACATATGGCATATTGCCTGCACACTCCATGTCGTGCTGCTGTGTGGATCCAGCCTCCATCATGATGCAGGTGTATTGCTGTTGCTGTTCGGGCTGGAGCCACAACACTTAGGAGTAGCCCTCCAGTCTGGTGAGGGGGATGTGTGGCCACCCCACCTCCTGTGGCAACCTGTTGCCTGTGGATATCCGACGTACGCTGATGGACATTTCTGATTAAATCACTGCAGTGATGTCGTACCTGCTCATATGTCCTATTATGTGTGCCAATGTCATTTACCCTACGGACAAGGTCTTGCCACAGTGCAGCCCTCTCCTGCTGATTCTGGCTGGTGCGGAAAACAGTATGTCATAATCTCGCACCAGGCTCTGGTGTATCTCCTCATCTTCTGCTGCAGAGTAGGCGGATTACGCTGATGCCATGTCCCCTGGAAGAGAACACAAACAGGATATCAGCAGACTATGTCAGCAATATATGGCACACATACTATACATGATACTCAACTGTAGTGATATACTACTACTCCCATATGTAGCATGTGTGTCTCTTGGTGGATACACAAGTACATGGCCAGATATCAGTGCTCAGCCAACACCTGTGCAACAATACCTGCCACATTCCACACAGCATAGTAGCATGCCCCATCGGTCAGCACACTGCAACAGGTCCAATACACAAGCTCACTCTGGGGGTTCATACCAAGGTACTGTATGTGGAACGCCATCCACCAGTGTGATCTGGACACAAGTTACTCGGCCTGGATATACATATCCCACCACCACCACCACCACCAGCACAGTAGACTACTTTGATATGTATGTGATTAGACAGTTATTCACTTGTTAGGACTGAGATGGTATCCATGCAGCCCACTGGGCCAGTGGAAGCCGCAACCCACACTGCTGACCCCATTGCGAATGCTTCCCACGGACATCCCAAAGATTGCATGGAACATGCACACACATTTCTAACCCAGACCCTATGCACAAAGGATAGGCATCCTGTCCAGTGGACCCCAGCCAAAGGCATATTGTATAACAATAGAAGGAGGCTACTGCAGGACAGAGCAGATTCACATTAAGGGAAGGCATCTGTGGTCAGCACTGGTAATAAGCTCACGGTCTCTCCTTAACAACATCCACAGTCTACTCTGGGAAAATGGCCGAACACTATAGATAACCACAAGGTCTTCTTCAGTTATGTTACACATATGGACCAAATGCCTCAGATATGCTCTGAGTTAATACACACCTACTTATTCACCGAACACACAGATATTGGCAACATTCTTGCAGACAGGTTCGGTGCATGTATCCCCCCTCCTTCTCCCCCACAAGTAGAAATACTTATCACAGCTGAATGTAACCTACCTATCATCTCACATGTCCAGGTGAGGGCCGCCCTCAGCAAAGCAGAACACACAGCATCAATGTGATCTGATGGTATCCCTGGATGTGTGCTACGTGAACTCCGAGAGGACATACAACCACATATAAGACTGATATTTAACCTTGGCCGTACTACAGGATATGTACCTGAACACTGGCACACAGCAACAGTGGTCCCACTCCACTAAGGAGGCACCTCTACTGACCCTGGGAACTACCGCAACATAAGCTTAACCAGCCTGGTCTGCAAAGCTATGGAATGATTCAGTATGGGACACATATACAGCGATATTGGGTACCTGCAGACACTTGTTCCCGGCCAGTTTGCCTTTGTGATGGGCTGATCCTGCCTTTTGAACCTGGTTGACCTTTCAAAACAGTCACTACAGCCATTGATGAGGGCAAGCAATCCATACAGCCTACCTGGACTTGCCTAAGGCCTTCAACACAGTACTCCACACAGGCATCATAGACAAGCTCATTATCTTACATGTTACTACATATGTCACATGATGGGTTGCACACTGGTTGACATACAAAATCCATAATATCGATATTGTAGGAGCCATGTCAGACTCAATGCCAGTCACATGTGGTATCCCACAGGCCTCTGTCCTAGGACCCCTCTTGTTTGGCATTTATTTCCGGATGTAAAGGCGAACATGTGCGGGTTGTGGATGACAAAGTTCCCAGATGACTGCTAACTAAGTGCCATAGTCTTGCATCAGCTGACACACACATCCTACAGACAGGCCTCACTGCAATGGAAAACTGCTGCCAGGATCATGGCCTAACACTGAATGACATGTAATGTATACTCATCCCCTTTTGGTGGAACTACGTACACACAACATATCACATGGACATACCTATAGATACAGACATATGACACATATGGAGGGTTCACAGTATGCAGACCATTAACCTGTTACTTTACATTACCTGTGTTTGTTGCAGCTGGTTGCGTTACTGCTACTACTGCTTCCTGCTGCTGCTGGCATGGCTTGCTACTGTCACTGCTGACAGCTTAGACTCAGTGTGTGTACCGTGTGTTGTTGTTTGTGTTTTTTTTTTCTCTCTCTCTCTGTCTCTGTGTGTGTCTCTCTCTCTCTCTGTCTGCCTCCAGACAGTGCAATGAACGTATTGCATGTGTGGAGTGTGAGTACAGGATGCTTTTGTAGGTATCTGCATAAGTCCATGTGATGGCCTCTGCACCAGTTGTAAGCCAGCATTTGCTAATTGCATGCAGCCAGTTGTGTACTGATTGCAGTTATCACTGTGAATTCAGGACAGTGCTATAAAAGGGTATGTGAGATAGGCATTGCCCTTTCGGATTGTAAGGGTGGGGACCATGCTGGTATGCTGTGGACACTGTTCTGTGAGTGTAAAGGTTAGTATCTCTCTCATGATTCAGGCTGTGTTGTGGATTCACATTTCTCCATTGCTCTCTTCTGTTTCCTGTAGTAAGTGTGTATGCACACTGACACCTACAACTTTATATATATATATATATATATATATATATATATATATATATATATGTATGTATGTAAATATACATACATTTATATATGTACATTAACTGACATTATTACCTACTAGCTACCAACTAGCATGGCTGTTTCTGTTCACACACTACCATTATGGAAATCCACTAGTTTTGACAGTAAATATAAATGACATGCTTTGTGTACTACACATCCTATATTCCCTTTACATTCATTCCTACTATTACATGATATAATTATTTTAGCACAATGTTCTTGTATAAGAGTCATGGCTTAGTGGTAGGTCTTGTAGACTACTGTTTCCAAGGTCCTGGGTTTGGGACTAACAGTGGGATTTTATTTTGCTTTTGAACTGACTACAGGACCTGTCAATCGGAGTGACTAAGGCACTTTTAAGCAGTTGTAACCAGGTTAGCAGCTGGTTTGTGAGCTCCCGCGATGCGCACTGGTGTTCAGCTCTGCAGCACACCTGCTTACAACCGCTTAACAGTGCTTACTCTGACACCCGCTATTTTCTTTGAAAGAAATGAAAATGGGGAGACAGGAAAGTGGTGAAAAGGGGTCACAAAGAGGGTAAGACAGTAGGGAAACAAGCTTGGGATTTGCAGGAGGCATGTAGCTACGGCCCATAGCTCCCCATTTCTTCATCAGCAACAGCTGTGCATATGTATGTAATTTGGTGTGACATTTGAAACCTTCCACCCTGAGAGAGGTGTCAGGACAACAATAATACTTGTTGTACAGCCAATTGTAATTGATAGTTTCCATGTCCAGCAGACATGTGTGGAATGGGCAGCTATGTATGGGGCATAATTTTCTGAGGGTACAGAGTGCCCTTTTTTTTTTTTTTTTTTCAGGTGAGAGTGGTATGTCAGGTGAAGGAAGTCAGTATAGCTGGGGAGGTAGGTTGGGTAGGTCAACAGACAAGACAAACAAGACGCGTACAGGGTGGTGCATGACACGTGTGGGGGGGTCACGCAATTGTGGGGCGGATGTTTGGATATCCAGAGCCCATGAGCCCACAGATGGCAACAGTGGAACTGATATCCCCACCCATGGGCAGTTGCCACTGTTCCTTCGCTGCCCAGGATGGGCTGGACTGTGCTGGGGGCTGTGTAGGCGGGCAACAGGCATGCCGTAAGTTGTGCCACCTGTGCCTCAAGCTGGCGTAGGGGCCCAAGAACAGAGTCCCAGGTCTTCCTACACACCACAGTCCGGACGCTACGGAGGGTGAGTGGTGGTTCTCCTCCGGCCATGCTTGCAGAGGGGGGACAAGCCCCATCCCCTGCAGCGCTTCCACCCGCAGGTGGCACAGGGCCACCGGAGGAGGGTCCAGACTGGGCACTAGTGCCAGGTGCACTCGCCAGCTGAGGTGGGAGAGGTGGTTCCGCTGGAACCCGCCTTCCCTGTCGTCCTATGTTTTGCATTATGTCATGATAGTTTGGGTTGGTAACATACAATACCATTCGCGAGTCAATTAAGTAACAGCATGCATTAGTATTCCCATTAACCAAACACCCAGATATTCACACCATTGAACAGCGAGCATAACACATGCATAATTTGAACAGCAATACACAGTCCAACAACGTATTGCAGGGGTTGATTGATGGCAACAGGCCATCAGGTTTTGGATGTAATATAGGGCAGATGGATCAATGAACATGCAAATATGTATGACCCAACAAGACAAATGTCCAGGGGTGTTAATTGTGATTGCACATACCATTTTCACGTGGAATGGGTTATATGTTGTTATAGGGTGGGGTGAAGAAAATAACATTAATTAACACCTTTGAATACCAATACATATGCTGTACATTTCTAATTGCTGTACATATATACACACTACTGTTCTGCTTGCCAGTTTCTCATATGATAATCTACTTCACCATTTGGTGATAGGACTGTTACTGCTACATCAATATACATTTTATTGTTCTTCATACACACTTTCAGTATCTTGGCTTTGTTCAGCTACATCATCCTGCTACATTTGCTTTATATAGCTATAGACAACTGTGGATGTTTGGTATGTCAGACAACCATACGCTTATCGTGGCATATTGCAGACTTGAGAGCAAATATTATCCAGATTTTGTATCAATACACATTCCAGCTTCAGCAACACTTTCAACAGATTTTGCTTGTTTGTTGTGCTCTCTCATACATTCATTTCATTCTGTACTGACTGCAGTATACTTTTTATTCAGGAGTTATTACTACTTTTATTGGTGGATCTTCATAACCTTTCTCTCACAGCCCTCTCACTTGTTTTCATTTTACTATTCAGGGATGGTACTTACTTATAGGCTTTATTGACATGTTTTACCTAGAAGTTATTACAATCCTTTCCAGCAGTCTCACTTCTGTCATGTTTCAGTATTTCAACAGGGATATATTTCACACATGTGATTTGTTCATCTTCTGCAGCTGTACTTCTTCAGCCTGCTGCAGGTTGTGTACTATTATATTGTTAGGTGGGGGCATCTTTATTTCAGACTTATTTCAGATATTTTCTATTTTCACAATACAGACTGCAAACACACTTTTGTAATCAAACAATACTTGCAAACACTCTTACACTTGTTACTTGCACATTTTATTACTTAGTGACTACACTGCACTCTTTTGCTAACTGTCATACTTTTATATTTCTTTACAGTTACTGGGAGAGGATTACTGACCTGTCACTGGTGGCGCAATCACATTGACCAGCCTATCGCCATAGGCTCTGTGGTTCGTGGGAACTGACACCTGCAGCTGTAATATAAATGAAGTAAATATTGGAATACACATCTCCATAATATCAGCTAGTTTTAATTTCTTACATACATAATTAAATGTAACTTACTCGCAGTAGTGGCGTTAGCATTTGCCAGGCACGGCTGGCCTGGATCCAAAGGTTCCAAATTGGTCCTGCTTCCGCTCCTCTCTCTTCAGGTCCGCATGATGAGGTAACGTGGACCTGCCCACCAGTCCTGGTATCCTCTGTGTACACTGGTGAGACTAGCGAGCCAACCAGTCCCATGCCTCAGCCCTCCTATATGCTCCCCATGATCTGTATTCATTCTGCAGCGAGTTGGGCCCTCATGATTGTGGACTAGAGCCAGACCATGTATCTGGACTCCTCAATGCCCCACCTCTGTGCTCGAAAGCAACTACCCTCACCTACTCCTGACATTTCACTGCAAGTTAGTTCTACAATCATTTCATGCTGTGTATTCCTCACCTATGGGGGCTTATATATGCCAGTTTTTCCATTATTATCTGTGATTGGCCATTTTAAATTGTATCAAACTTCACAAAACCTCCGCTTTGTCATGCTCCACTTTGTATTCATTCTATATATATGGTTGCTGTACTTCTAACTGCTATTAGGATACCGCTGTCATGGCTTTCAGTGGTTCAGTACCTTGACTATAGGTGCATAGTATCCTGGGTTTGAACCTGGCCACTGCTTTTAGTTTTGCTTTTTATATTTTATGACTGTCTTGACAGGCTAGAGGCAAGTGTCTGTGTAAAGGCAGTTTTGATACAGCTTGTTCTCAACGCTGCCCGTCGGTTAGCTTTGTTGGCGGTGCGCGCAGCTCCGTCTCCGTAAATGGATCACGCTTGGTTTTACGCCCATGGTTTGGCTGTTAGCACGCATATTACACTCAACTCAGCTAGGGGCACATTAAAGTTTCAAAAGCATGTGTTAAAAATGCTGCCCGAACTCCGGCACTCATTTACACCTATTAAACCATCACTGCTCACTCACGGCACTCATTTACACCTGTTAAACCACTGGTCACCTACGGGCAGATATCGACTCAACTTGTTAAACTGTAGCTCAGCTATAGGGGCACATCTCGCATTTTTTTATTGTTTTGTTTATCTCATTACTTCTTTTCAAAATAAATGGACTATTTCATTACATTTTACATATAACTATGATTTTATATATGTGTACATATTTGTCAGGGACTTGTTCTTGCTTATTTTGCATTAAAATAAAATTGATGTTGTGGGGGCTCAAACCATGAATGCTCGTCCTTCGTTTATCGCTTCACGACATCTCTATCGCTACGCTTATTAAGCTTCTGGCTTACTTTTGCATATTTAGTTCTTATATGCTTTTCCACCTCGACTGCTAACTGTGGCTGTTGCCGGCCAAGTAACGCCCAGCAAACGGAAAAAGCACTCACATGGGCAAACATCTATTTACAACTTAAAAATATATATATAATATGTTCATTTATATATTTTATGTTCTATAGTCTGTGGGGCATGCCGTGTTGTGTTGTGTTTATTCACATTTCCATGGCCTCTGTCGTGGTGTTTACTTTGGGTAATTTTATTTTCCTGGGGGCGTGGTCCGCTTGGCAGGGTTTGGCCCTGTGGGACATGCCCCTACTGTCTTCCACACGGACTGCAGTTAGCCTGAGTAGTGATTCAGCATGCCCCTCATGCATATGCATGACATGCTGACGCCACATCATTGCGACTGCAGCCCTCCGTGGGTAAGCTTTTCATATATGTATCTCTTACACGGAGGCTTCTGGGTGAATCCTGCCTATTGCCCCCATTTTAGTATGATGAAAACAAGACAAATGGTGTATAGTCCCATTAAGCCCAACAGGGACCATTGTACATTCCTTAATGTGTCACAGCTTATACCTGTCATTTGTCCCTGATTTCAAAAATCATCCCCAACTTTGAATCATATTTTGTTCCATCTTCGATAAAATTTATGATTTCCTGGCAACTGAGGATATCTCGTAGTCATAGGAATCATAGGAAATTTCAAGGCAGCAGAAGCTTGCAACCTTGCTGAAGCCAACCCTTAGACTAGACCTCTCTGTTAAGGAGGACTAAGCCAGTCAAGCCATGGAGAATTTCTACAGACATACCATCATGCTGGTCCTGTTTGAAGGAAGAAAAAATTGTCACACTGACTGATACACAGGGGATTCTAAGCTGTCCAGAGGTAGGGAAGGTGCATGTTATGGTAGCCTGTCTCCACTGTGTTTTATTAATCTGTGTAAGTAGTATTTAGATCCTGATTGTATAATTTACTGGACTTTGAATTCAGATACAACAGGTCCAGGACACTGATCCCACGACACAGAATGCAGAGAATTATCTCCTGCAAATCTTATAAGATATTGAATAAAAGGATAGAGCTTTTCTGGTGGCTTAGGGTTTTATGCTAGTGATTTCTTTTAGATAAGAACCCTTTAAGAGGACTTCCTAATTGTTTAATATGTCTAGCAAAGTACATCCTAAAGGAGGTATTATATTCAATAATTGGCTTACAATGATAAGAATAAGGAACAGTGACCCTCTTTAGAAGTTGATGATATTCATTTCTAGCAATTAGCTGCAGTGAGTAAAAGGACATGCTGACTTGTGTCATTACATACGATAATCAAAGGAGAGAGTGAGTTATCAACCCAAATTCCAAGGTCCCTAAATCTAAAGTCCCTAATAACATGTTAATTTCAAAGTTGGGTATTGTCTGTTCTGTATGATGAGGGAAGAGATTGTTTAATTAAATATGACAAAATATTAAATTTGTTAGCATTTAATTTAAGCTCCATTTCTGGTACACCATGTATTCATGATTCCTGCTGAAGGACCGCTCAGAGGCATTTGACACTGACTCAGTTTGCAGTCATCTGCAAACTTAGTAAGATAAAGTCTTGGTTCCTATGCTGAGATCAGAAAAGTAAATGTTGAATAGAAGAGGTTCCAACTGACTTGAAGAATACTGTTATGATCTTCATATTCACTACCTCTAAAGATCCTGTAGGTTCTGTCTTTTAACTCATTGACTGTACATATAACCACAATCTATTTGTAATTAATTGTTTAAACTATTTTTAGCATAGGGATATCAATTGCCTTGAGATCAAAGTACTGATGACCTCTGTTGGCAGCTTGTGTTACCTTTTGAAGAAATTAAGTAGATTCATCAGGACATACCCTTCACAAAGCCAAGATGCTGCATGTAGCTTGACAGATTTTTAATATCATAGTTTATCAGATTGGTAATATGCTCTGTGGCTATATAAATAAGATGCATTAAGCTGAAGGGATTGTAATCCTGCAAGTGGTGGCCAGTCTGCAGTATCACCAGTGGTTATCAAGGCAAAGCCTGTGACTAAGATCAGGTTAAAAGCAATTTCTCTTATGCTTGGTGCTTTAAATTAAGAGCAAGTATGTAGGTTCATAGGTTCATAGGTATACTAGGCTATCTGCCTGAAGGCATTTATAAGCCTAGCTGGAATGTGTTGGCTTTGCTGAGACATTCCTGTGCTCTGTCCAGCAGAGCCATTGAAGTGATCTAAACTTTGTTTCTCATCAACTGCCAAGGTTTCTCTTGAAGATTAGTGACCTCTGAATGTAGATTAAATCTTGTTCCAGAGCATAAGTGGGACAGGAATTTATCCCTCAAGTCATTTATTGTGGTGAGTTTAGATCTAGTGTGTTGCTCGAGGATATGGTTTTCTTTAGGTGGAGCATTTCCATCAATTCTGGGTTGGACATGGCCTTGTATGTCTGAGTAGTGGTATGCAACCCATCACAGCTGGAGTTCTTCAAGAGCTGCATAGGCATCTGCTTGAGGCCAGTGATCCTCTTGGTGAGGATTCTGTGGTCTTTCCAGTTGTTGCAGGTGTCTTGTAAGGTACATCCCAAATGGGGCATTGTACTCATGATGGGTCTGATGAGGATGCATAGAGGGCCCAATGACCTATTTTGATCTGGATGCAAACCCTTTTGTGATTAGGTGGGCCACATAGAAGGATTTTCTAACCACTTTGGCAATGTGATTATCAAAGGAGAGGTTACTATCTACTTGGGTCCCCAGATCATTATGTCTTAGTAGGGCTACACATGTGGTAGTTTGTGGTACTGTTTTTTCCAAAGGGATGACAGTACACTTTGGCATTTAGCTTGAGGCCATGGTTTTGATACCAGGTATCTGTCTCAGACCCTTGGAGAATGTCTGTCAAACGGAGAGTCAATTATAGCCCCTAATTTGCAGTGTCATACTTGGTCAGCCATAGTCCTCCTGTCCTTGTCTGTACCTCTGAGATATATGCTGAACAGGACAGGACTGTGCCCTGGGAATGCCACTGTAACCAGTTTAGAGTCAGACCAGCTCACAACTTATGTGGTTCTGTCTGTGAGCCAGTTGGCAACCCATCTGACGATGTTCAGGCTGGTGAGCTTGTCATAATACCTGAGGGAATAAGGCCTTCTAGGTAGGCTGTGTGACCATTCCTCATCTATAGCCTTGGTAATTGTCAAGAAGTCCACCAGGTTTAGGAGCATGATCTGCCCTTAACAAAGCTGAACTGATTAGAGTCCAGTGTGAGGTTTCCAATGTCTCTGTTAATGAGATCCATGATGATGCACTCCATAGCTTTGCACCAAGCTAACAGGCTTATAGGCAAGTTCGGTCTGTTGTGGCTCCACCTGTGGAGTGGAATTTGCTGCACCACTCTGTGGCATGTAGCCTGTGAGAGGTTGAGTTTAAATAGTGTGTTTAGGTGATTATTGATCCCATGGAGGAAGTGTTTTGGCAAAAATACCTTAAGTATATGTTCTCCAGTGATGACGGGATATGAAATATTCATTGTGGTAGGCTTTGTGTAATTGTCTCCAGAAAATCTGCACTGAATTTTCAGCTACTATATAGCAATGTTTACTAGTTCAGAGTAGGTGGTGCCACATGAATAAGTTTGGTGAATGTCAAGTTTGTTCTTAACTTCAATGTAGTTAAAGAAGGATTTGGAGTTGTCTTCAGATTCACATGCTAGCCTATGGGACTTTTAGTAGACTTAATAATATTCTAAGTTTTTAGCAAATTTCATATTCCTTGAACTGAGGGTCTTTGGTTTGCATTTAATGAGCTTTATTGCTGTACATTTTATTTATGTTGGTGGACCACCATGGTTTGTGTTTTTAAGTCATTATTTTTATATTGAAGCTGCCAGTTCTATATTTTTGTCTAAACAGGCATAAATTCCATTGAAACCATCTGCTGTATTCTGGAGTAATGTTGCTATAAGTGAATTTTGAGACTTCACACACAATTTGATATTTGTAGTTTGAAATGCTTAAATTCTGATATACTAGTTTCACTGGGTTTAGTGATTTTGAGAGTGAAGGTTGCTATTGTGTGGACAACCAAAGGTGGTACCCAGGAGTTGCATACAATGCTATGGTTGTAAATACTAGATTAAGAATATTAGTCCTCCATTGGCTGGTAAATGTGATCCAGGACGTTTTGTGTATTCAATCCACTTTGATATATGCCATTGAAGGTCAGCACACCAGTTTATTGAGGGTAGTTAAAATCAAGAATGACGGTATTCCCATTTATGAATTCATCAAGTATGTTTAGGAACCATGAATTTGTACAGAGGGTGTCCTTAGCTGACATAAACAGATACTTGGTCCTGTTCAATTTTGGAGGAATGAGCTCAGATCTGGGAATCCCTGGAGATATAGTCCCTAGAATGGACAGACTATCACAGTTGCCATCAGGTCTGAAGGCATGACAGGCATAAAATCCACATATGGAGGGAATGTTTTCAGACATTTAAATCAAGTTTCTAAGACATGAATGCATTCCAAATACAGGAAAGCCCCTGAGATAACATGTTGAGATTTTTGTAATTGAGCAGGCTACCTTAATATAATCTGTTTAGGTTTTGATATGTTGTTATGTTGTGATCTCCAGTAGCTGGACTATGCCTAAAAGGCATGAGGGCAGCAAAAGCTTTAGCCAGTATTCAGAAGCTTTGAATGAAAGGTAAGCCATCCTTACAAAGCAAGTGACTATCTAACATCTCATTCCTTGCTGACACATACTGATTAGAATGACAAGTATTTAGCCAGTTACTGATTTATCTTTTTTGTACCTAGGCATCATTCTTGGAAAAGGACAGATTGGTCAGGACCAGAGTCTTGCCTGCATTTGATGCACAGTCATGTCTCTGCATATTCTGTTTTGCCACAAGTCATTTACCACCCCACATGCAGCCACCATAGTATATCATTCAGTGAGAAGATCCATGTCAGACATCAGAGATCCTGGCATCTGAAATATAACTCACAGGCACCCTGTTTGTCCAATCTATTAAGTGGAGAATCATATGCTAAAGTGTCATACATCTTATTAATCTGATAACTGGATGGAAACAGAAATATATTTGGGATTCCACCTGTGTCCCTACTGGATAGGCATCTGCTGAATTAAACATGGGCTAAACTCTTGGCTGGGCTTATAAGATAGCCTAGAACCTTATGATCCTTTTAAAATGCATGTTGATGCAAAACCCATTGTTATATTATTAGCTTTTTAAGTGAATTAGAATTATGTTTAAAAATTGTTCCTGGTTTTGAACCTTTTCCCATTATTTTTTGGCTTTGGTCAACAATCTTGAACAAATAAATTGAGATATGGTATAACTTGAAATACATCCCTGCTTATTGTTTATTCTAATCATAACCATTGAAATTTTTACAACTCTTTCCAAGAGTAGAGGACAACTCCCAAGAATTTAAATATGCTTAGAAGCATTTTAAGGTACTCACACCCATGATATTAAGCATGGCAAACTGGGACTCTATGAAGAAACAGTGTCTCTAAAAAGTGTAAAAATTGTTACCTTCCGTTTCCAGTAACAATGTAAACAGTGAACTGCATATGAGTCAAGGACATGAATGCCATGAAAAAACATGCAGTAACAAAAGTGGGTGATCCTATTTGCAATACTTTACTGATAAATATGGTTTTTTCATCACAAGGAAATTTAAGAATGAAATTTGTGGGTTGCATCCTTCATTGTTATATGTAGAAATAATTGCTAGGAATGTATTTTTAGATAGCTTGAATCTCTTAGGGATTATACATTTCTATTTTTCCTTCAAACAGAATGTGTATGCAAATATAGGGATGAAAGCCCACATTTGAAGGCATCATAAATATAAATAAACTTTTCACATAAGTAAGCCTTTATCCAACAAATAAATGAACTCAGTTATACTATTCCTTTATCTAAATTTGTGTTAATGTCTAGAAATCATATTGTATTTCTTGTATAGGTTAGGCTTTGCTAGCACAAAAGATTTTTAGGTAGATTTGCTACAGAGAAAGATTTATGTACACCACAGGTGTTAAGTAGGGATTAGCTGTTTTGTGAGGACATTTATAGGACATCTTTCAGTGGGACTACTCCAAGAGGATAAGCTGGTGTACTAGAAAAAGAAGTTTTCCAAGAATGGAGGCTTTGGTTAAGCTGTAGTAGACTGAATTGAGAGTGACCTAGAGTACTTATTTCCTCCAGTAAGATTTTGGTCAGTTATTTCACTTGACACTTCCTGCAACATTTAGGTTTGCAGACTATATTGTAATACATGTTTCTTGTCCATCTGTTTTCTTCTGGTTATGTAAAGAGGAATCAGTACTAAAGTTCACTGCTAAGCCATAGTGGACCTCTGCATATTATGTCATCCTAAGCCTGTTTAAAGGGCATAAAAGGATTTATTTATTTGTGGTACAATGCAGCAGTCTATCAGGAAGGCACATCCTTCTAAATAAAGAGGGAATACTCTGCAGAAAATAATTAATGTTTTTGAAGGACCAAAACAAATCAGTAGAGCAGGGCCATTGATGGCACTTTGTAAAGACTAAGTTATGATGGCATCTTTGTGGTGAGTTAGTGAGTAGTGGATCAAGCAGAATTCTTACTGAAATTGGTACACCTTGTTTGCTGTAGCATAGACTAGATCCAGGCCTGCTGAATCTAGCTTTGTTTGTATAACTTGAGCACTAATCCAGGCATTCTTTAAAGTATTCAATTGTATTTATTACTGCTTGGTAGTAACTTGATTAAAGTGTAGCTATCATTCTAAGTCTTTTGGATTAAGCACTTGGGCTTCAGACCAGTTGTTTTACATTAGGAAGGTTTGTGGCATGCACTGTGGTGGCAGGACAGGTAGCTTTCATCCTTCTAAGTTGGGAACTGCTGATTGAGAGCTCAGTGTCTGTTATTCCTAAAATGTATTAGTTCTGGTTTATGCACTTGGTCTTCAGGCCAGTTATTTTACATTAAGAAGGTTTGTGGTATGCACTCTTGTGGGAGGAGAGGCTGAACTCTGCCCTTCTGAGCTGGGAATTTCTGGTTAAAGGTTTATAGTGCCTGCATATTTGAACTGTTTCTTCTGAAATTGGTACACCTTGTTTGCTGTAGCATAGACTAGATCCAGGCCTGCTGAATCTAGCTTTGTTTGTATGCTTGTTGTTTGTTTGCTTGTTATTTCCCTGGAACGCTAATTCCACCTAAAATGCTGCTCCTCAGAGCTTCTGTGGATCCCTTGTGATATCTGCATTGCTTACTGTACTTATTTCCTTGTTTCACTTGAAAGAAAGTTGCAACATATGTAAATGCATATTGTGAAAAGTCACCTGTTAAGATCCTTCCCTTTGGGAATCTAATACTGGCGCAAACACACAGTGTGTTAGGAATATACTACATCCACATGTAGAAGATCCTTCTGCTGAAACACAGTTTCCAGAATGAAGTTAACCTGCAGGTACATATAAAATAAAAAGGCTTAATTGTATTGTCCTTCATGATTTGAGAAAGAGCTAGCTGACTTAAGTGGTGAAAATGAGAGTGACACCACTAATCAAAAGCAAGACTCCCTGGCACCTCCAGGTACTGTAAAGAAACATTATCTCCTTGGTGACAGCAAGCTGAACTGAGTTCATCTCCAAGATAAAAATAAATAAATCAATCAACCAATCACTACAAAGTGACTTTAAGCCAGAGAGGTAAAATTGCAGTAGCTCACAATGTTAGAAGCTGATTTTTTAAACAAATGCAACCTTTTCAGAATGAATTGCCAAAATGTTAAATCATTTTTCTTAAGCAGGTTATCCAAGTTGAAATTGTTGATCTACAAAATATGATGCCAGTTCAAGTAGTAATTGCATCTGTGACCAAAAATTTCCATTTCTTAGAAGTTATTTCATCCATTACAAACAAAAATTAGATACAATTCTTTTGCTTTAGATGAAGTTTTGAATCCCAGCAGTCATTCTGAATGCTCCATTTGTTTACATTGTTAGCAAAACCAGGGGTTGCCAGATTTCCAGCAACCCAGGTAATGGATGAAAAAAAGATGGTCTCCTACCTAAGTGAAGACCATTTAATGCTGAGATTAAGGAACTGAGCTCACTCTGCCTGTCAGGGATATGAAGCTTTCCATCAATCATGCACTGGGGCAAATCCACATTAGAGTAGTCTCAACTGCAGTAGCTTGCTGGTACCACAATATAAATCCACAGTATTAGGGATATCTGAAGGTTGGAATTAGTATGAATGCTGCTTCATGGGGGCCTTCCACAAAATGAATGGTATGTTTTGCATGGTGACTGGTGAAAAAGAAATTAGTCATTATAAATAAAGTAACAGAATAACCACTGTAAATGACAAAATGTTAAAATGTAGAAAGTGAAAAACACACTGAACTTCAAATAGGTAAAAAAGATTCCATTCTGTAAAACAACAAATGTGTGCCTTATACTGCAATCTCAGAAATGGCTTACAGTAACTTGAGGGCATTATCAAGGTAATCCAAGCAGTTTCTGCAGGTGGCAGAAGTTCATCTCTTCAACAGACACATTTTATTGAAATGTGTACCTTCAACATCTGATGAGTGAATTTATGTAAACACATGCCTCCCCTGTATTCTTTTCTGTAAACAAACAAAACTGGCAGGAAAAAGCAAAATCTTCAAGAAAGACTCCCTCATTGTTCAAGTCCAACTTCCATATTAATTTATAACAAAACATGCCATGTCTATTCATGCGTCAAAACCTTTACAAATAATGAAATCTGCAAATGTGGTAAGAACTCGCCAGCAACATGTCAAAATTCTATATTACTGACCTTTGTATCTGCCAGTCTGTTATGTAAGCAGTTTGCCGCTTCTAAATAACCCTAGTCCTAATGATATGGAGGTCTGCATAAGTAATTACAATAATTAAGCTGAAATGAAGGTTTATAAATTGCCAGATACGATATTTTTAGAGCGGCAGCTGTGTTGATTGATGATGATACTGGATATGCGTCAGCCGCGGCGCAGACGATATTTTCATCTCTTGTACCAAAAAAAAAAGAAAAAAGTAGCCTGGTTTAATGCGAACATAGTTCCGCATTAAAGAACTGAGCTCACTCTGCCACAAGAACACTGAGCTTCCTGGTTTAATGCATTGCAGTTCGCATTAAACACGAGAAGCTCCGCGTTTAGCGCTTTTGATTGGCCCGTATACCGCATATGGGCCAATCAAAAATCGCTAAACACTTGAGCTTCGTCGTTTTAATGCGGAACACAAGAAGCTCGTAAAGCGGCACTTTTGATTGGCCCGCATGCCAGGTATAATGGCAATCAAAAAAAAAAAACAAAACAAAGTGGAGGCTGGCCGGATTTACCCGGTAGAGGCGGGACCTCGGGATCAGGCTACTGATCTCGGGACAGTCCTACCCAAATAGGGACGCCTGGCAACCCTGAAGCAAACTCATCCTTTCAGATTACTAGGTCAGTGTGTGGCTCTGTCAGAGCCCATCAGTTACAATTACCACAAAGAAACTTAATATTACACAAGCATGTAATCAAATAAAACAAAAAAAAAAAACTGGGAGACTGGAAAAACAACAGTATTTTACTAGCTGAGGAGGATTTGGATCCGACCGTTGTCCTTGATTTTTTTCTCGCTCTTTGCTCGGGCCCAGACAGTGTGTGCGAGGATTTAAGACTGTAATGCCAGAATTTGTAGCAACCAACAAAGGAGTTTGTTCACAACATAAGAAAAAAACGTGTGTGTGTGTGTTAGTGTGTGTGTATATATATATATATATATATATATATATATATATATATATATATATATAATAAATAATATATATATATATATATATATATATATATATATATATATACAAGGTGCCACCACGCCACTTTATGCTTTTGGTTTCAAGTGTTCAGTCAGTCGTCACCTTCAAAAGTATAAAAAAACAACCTACCTTCTCTCTTCTTGTAATAATATACCAACACCATACGCACCACTCACCACACGAAACATGATGGTTTTGGTTTGCAATTGCTCCATCCTGAGCATGAAATCATCAAATTTTGACTTTTCCACCGATGTCCACCGCAGTCTTCTTCCCTCAAGTTGCAACGAACTACGTGAACGCGAATAACGCGATTACTTGGGAGTTTGAGGCTTGTAGAGTTAACTTGTCAATCATGATGTCAGACTCGCGTCAGTCATGTGACTGCCTGCCACGCCATCTCCAGTAACAGTTCTCTACTTCTGAAAAATAACAATGCAGGCTACGGGGAAAATGGGGGAAAAAAAAAAGTAAGTGGAAAAAAAAAGTGTGTAGCGTATATAGCGCTAAGAAAATCCAGGGGGTGCAAGTGCACCCCCTTGCACCTGCCTGCGGGTGCCCTTGGGCTTGGCTTACTAATGCCCTAGGGTGGATAGCCTAGTATGAACTCAAGAACCTATGAAGATACAAATTGTACAGGACAATAAGGATAATCACAAGGCTTACTTAACTGATGGTAGGAACCATTTTGGGAATCCACAGATATGCTCCGAATCACACAGATATTACAAACAACATACCAAACACACACACATATTGCCAACATACAACCTGACAGGTGCAGTGCAACCCCCCCCCCCACCCCCAGAATGCAAAATATCTATCCCAGCAGACTGCTGGTCCCCTGACATTGCAGATGCTGAGGTAACAGCCATCATCTGCAAAGCAAAACACACAGCAGCAAAGGTATGCGATGGTGTCCTGGGCTGAGGCCAACATGGACTCCAAGAATAATGGAATGCCAAATCACACTACTGCCCCATGTCAGCCTTACCACAGGATATGTACCCAAAGAGCAGTGTACAACAACAGTGGTCCTTCACAACAAAGGTTTTGCCTGAATGGATACTGCAAACTACCACCCCAGGATCCTGACAAGCTTGGTCTGCACAGCTATGGAAAGGATCAGTATGTACCGCAGACATAAAGCTATCGTGGACCTACTGATATCGGACCCTACACAGTGTGGCTGTCGTAACTGCAGATCCTGCCCCTAAACATGTTTGACCCATTTGAAACAGTCATTAAGGTCGTTGATGAGGGCAATGTGGTCCACAGCGTAGCTGGACCGTGCATATGCTTCCAGACAATACCCTACGAGTTCAGTATGGATATGTTCACCAGCTTAAATATATACCCCTATGTCAGTAGAGGGGTTGCAAACCAGACCAAGGACAGAACTGACATGGTCAGACATGCTGCATCCATGTCAGACTACAAAGCAGATATGAGTGGCATCCCACAAGGCTTGGTCCTGGGACCCCCCCCCCATTCTGTATATATGTCCCATAGGTACAGGCCAACATGGAAGGACTGTGACTGAACATGTATGCAGAGGAGTACAAACAGCCCACCATATCCGACCCCTAGCTGACACAAGCAACCCACAAAAGGGCCACCTAGAAACAGACAACTGGAGCCATAGCTATGTCAGCAAGCTAATTGCAGAACTGTGTATAGACAACCACCGTGGATATACAGTAAGTGCCCACAAATTACCACACAGGTGTTAACCCATTATGTACCTAACATGTAATGAGAGACCTGGGGACACAAGGTGATAGATATCCTGCACTGGACAAACATGTGGCTGTAGTGTTCGCAGAAACATACCATATACCCACCCAATCATGAAGGTTGTCAGATGTAGACAAGGGGAGGTCACGGTGGCTCTGCAGTCATCCTTCATCAGCATCACAATTGACTACAATAGCCCCTGTGGGATATACCTCAGCAGACACCTCCATCAACTGTAAAGTCCACAACACTACCCCACCAGGAGTAGCAAAGAGCATGAACAGATGCCATGTGTTGCCTGAGTAAACAAACTGCAGCTCCACACACTGCCATACTGCCCAGCCAGAGGCAAGCTGTGCCTGATGTATGAAGCCATGTCCAAGCTGGAATCAATGGACATGCTGCACCTAGTACAATCTGAATGGCAGTGAGATATGCACATGAGAGACCTGAACCCCAGCACTGACATACATAGGACAAGCTGTACAGAATGATCCATAACACAGAAGGCACCCCTACTCTTGAGTAAACTCCCAGTACAGGTTAGCCAGAGAGTCACCTATCGACACCCCTCAAGAGGAATCCCGATGAGTGGATGGGAGATGGTAGGTTAACCCTGGGTATCACTGTTATGTCAGAGGTAGACAGAGGCACAGTATACTAACCATGACATATGTCATGGCAAACACCAGTTACAATGTGTGTCGAAGGACAAACACACTCTGTGACTAGCATCAGAAATGGCCTAGGGAACATCACTAGTGTTTGCCAATGTCCACCTATGTTGTGGAATACACTACCAATGTTGGACAAGCCTGGTGTAGGTAGTCCATATCTGAACATAATGCATCATGGTCATATGTGCACAACTGGCCCCTACACAGTCTGTTGTGCTCACTATGAAGATGTCAAGCAGTGATAGGACTAAAGCCCAGGATACTGTCCACCACAGTGAAAGTACTGAACCAGTACATTATACGGTACTACAGTGTTAGGTCATTATGAAAGGATGTTGACAACTGTATGCAAAGTATCCCATGCAATCCCTGCAGGCACAGTATAATCCCTGTTGTGGCAGACACGAAGCAGTTGGCCAGTTAGTACACAACATGACACCCAACAAACAACCATAAACGTGAGATATTGTTGAAGTTCACACACACCCAAATATGTGGTGGACTTCAGAGTTCAACATATGGAAAGCTCACACTGGGCATGCTCACACACTTTGATAAATGAGACATATGTCAGACAACATGCCATGGAAAGGCTGAACTGGGCATGCTCACACACTTAGGCCATATCTCTGTTTAGCAGTTGGCCACACATATCTGGTATTTGTACGTGTCATTCCAGGAACCAACCACAACACAGCAATCTGCCCAGTGCACATAGTAAATGACTACATAGACATAAGTGATATAGTGGATCACCCTCATATTCAAACATCTTCCACAGATACACAGGTTGTTCATAGGAACAGGGAATGCTATGGCAATAAAGACCTGCAAACAGTATAACAGCACAACAAATATTGTGCATCTGACAATTGAACATATGGGTGTAGAGGTCAATACTAGGCTTGTTGCCCTAGGGAATGACAGCTTAGCCAGAGTGTGCTTGGCATCTGCATCCCCAGTACAGTAGGCTACTGTGCCACTGTAAAGTAGGTCACATAAGGCAACGTGTGAGGCTAGTGAGCTGTGCCTCTGTCAAGCAGGGGCACAGTGGAGATCCCAGGGTTTGAATGTGCTAAGCCGCAGCCATGTTGTTGGTGTGTGCTGGAAGAGGTTGCTGAGGACCTCTAACAGTAAGTGGCCATCAATAACAGACTGAGGGGAGCCCTATCTGCATTGTCTTGACAATTCCACTGTCAACACTGTGTTGTGATGATTATGTGGGAATGAAGTGTCATGCCGGAACTGTTCACAGATGTCCTCCCTCTGTGGGCTACAGCTCTGCAATGTATTAGCTCACTCTGTCTGTTGGACAGCTCATATATGGCTGGTGTACACCTGACAGGTGTCTTGTTGTGGAGCAGTCATGGGTATATGTGGGATAGCATGATCAATGCAAACCTTACACATGCTCATAGAATGCAATTGTCAAGGATTATGCAGAGTGGCCAGTATAGTCCCCCAGCATGGGTACTTTGAAGTCGTCCATCCCAGTCTTCACAAGTGTAGAGTCTGCGTGTGCTAAATACAGTTTGTTTGCAGTGACAACCTTGCCTGGGGGTGGGGATGGGATATGGATGTCCAGGGAAAGGTGGGTATGGTCAGATATCAACAATGGTGGTCTACCTCTGGTGTGGAACAGTGAGTACCCATGTTGCAGATGGACAGGTGCAATATGTATTCCCCCATGTGGCTTTGGTAAGTGGTTCTGCCATAGCACATGGACCCACAAATTGTAGTGGCTGTAGGGTAAAGTGGTAGAGGCCTGAGTAGTTCTCACACACAATATGCCTGTACCTGATGTTAACAACTGGAATGGTGTATGTGAACACCTGCATATCCCGGCACTGTTCCCAGGGAAGCAAAGTGTGTATCCTGGATGTGGGAGTGGTGTTCTGGACTGGTTGTGTTGTGTGTTACAGGTCCTGTGGTCACGAAGCATGGTATAGAACATAACCTGCCAGTGCGATATGCATATCTGACCCTGACGTAGGTGGCTGAAAATGCATATATATGCTATCCCCCACCTGACAGGTAGCACTAGATGTACATACCTCTGTAGAAATAAAGATGTCAGCACCCTATATATACTGCAGGTGCAGACCAGATGCCCAGTAATTTGGTTAGCATGCTCTGCTAATGTGTGTCCCTCAAGTGTCATAATATAGGTAGGTAGGAGTTCGAACCATGCAAATGCTCAGTGTGTGTGTGTGTGTGTGTGTGTGTGTGTGTGTGTGTGTGTGTGTGTGTGTGTGTGTGTGAGCGGGGTTGATGTGTGTGCAAGTCTGTGTGAGGGAGATGTCCCATTTGGCAACTGTGAAAGTACTCTACAGGATGCACATTCCCCTATCTAAGCACGGATGACATCAGCACACTATAATACAGCAGGAGAAAAGAAATCTCCCAGTAATTTGAATAGCACACTCTGCTAATGCGTCTGTCACAAGTGTCATAACATAGCTAGGTAGGGGTTTGAATCCTGCAACTGCCCAGTGTGTGTGTAGTGGGGTTAGTGTGTGTGCGAGTCTGTGTGAGGGAGATGTCCCTTTTGGCAACTGTGAAAGTAGTCTACAGGATGCACATTCCCCTATCTAAGCACGGATGATGTCAGCACCCTATAAGTACAGCAGGAGAAGGAACACCTCCCAGTAATTCGAATAGCGCGCTCTGCCAATGTCTCTGTCACAAGTGTCATAACATAGTTAGGAAGGAGTTTAAATCCTGCAACTGCCCAGTGTGTGTGGAGGGGGGGTTAGTTTGTGTGAGGGAGATGTCACTTTTGGCAACTGTGAAAGCACTCTACAGGATGCACATTCCCCTTTTTAAGCACGGATGATGTCAGCACCCTATAAGTACAGCAGGAGAAGGAAAACCGCCCAGTAATTCAAGTAGCGCACTCTGCTAAAGCGTCTCTCTCAAGTGTCATAACATAGTTAGGTAGGAGTTTGAAGCCTGCAAGTGTGTGTGTTTGGATGTGTGGAGTTTGTGTGTGTGTGCAATTCTGTATAAAAGACATGTGCTTTTTTGCAATCAGGAGATCACACTACATGATGCACATTACCCTTTCCAAACACTGATGATGTCAGCACCCTATACATACAGCTGGTGAAGGGGCACCTCCCAGTAATCCGAATAGCGCACTCTGCTAAAACATCTCTCTCAAGTGTCATAACACAGGTAGGAGTTTGAAACCTGCAAGTGTATGTGTGTTTGGATGTGGGGAGTTTGTGTGTGTGCAATTCTGTATGTAAGACATGTGCTTTTTTGCAATCAGGAGATCACACTACATGATGCACATTACCCTTTCCAAACACTGATGATGTCAGCACCCTATACATACAGCTGGAGAAGGAGCACCTCCCAGTAATCGGAATAGCACACTTTACTAAAGAATCTCTCTCAAGTGTCATAACATAGTTAGGTAGGGATTTGAAACCTGCAAATGGCAAGTATGTGTGTGTTTGGATGTGGGGAGTTTGTGTGTGTGCAATTATGTATGAAAAACATGTTACTTTTGGCAATCAGGAGATCACACTACATGATGCACATTACCCTTTCCAAACACTGATGATGTCAGCACCCTATAAGTACAGCCGGAGAAGAGGAACCTCCTAGTAATCCGAATAATGCACTTCGCTAATGCGTCCTTCTCACGTGTCGTGACATAGTTAAGTAGGGGTATGAATCCTGCAAGTGTGTGTGTGGGGGGGTAATAGGGTGTGTGTAATTGCAAGTGTAAAAGAACAGATCCTTTTGGCAAATACTACAATACACCAGATGCTGCATATTCCCCCAGTAAACACAGGGGATGTCACCACACTATCAGCACAGCCAAACAGGGCTGCTTGGCCAGTAATGCCAATAGTGCGCTCTGCTACTGGGTCTATTACCATTGTCAGAGTACAGATAGGTATGTTTTGGAAACCCACAACTGCCACGTGTGGTTGTGTCACACATTATGACCTTGTGTGGGTCTTTGTGCATAACAATGCATGCCATTGCCTAAACCAGCAATGGCAATGCACACATGATGTATGTGTGTGACACATACACATAAATACCTGTGACCTGCAGTAGTTACCATGTCTGACACGTGCCTCGAGTGGATAAATGGTATTCGCAATGCATAACAATATGACTGTGTCTTACTGTGCAGGGGCATACGGCGGTATGTGTCTATACAGTGTGGGTGTATATGTTAAAATACCTACAGCAGGGGATACACATCTGGTCTGGGCCATATAGTCTACATGTAGTCGATGTACAGGTGCTGCATGCTCCCACCTGTTGTGGGAGTGGTAACATGTTATTCCACTGCAATTCAGTGACCACATGCTGGGAACCTTTCAACTAGTGTGTTGTAGCTACAGTAATGCTCACGCACAATGTTTGGCTGGATGTAGTCCAGCCATATAAAGACATTTCTTGAGACTGTCATATTGCCAGTGTTGTTATGGAGGATAGGTGGGTTTCCTGTGTATGGGAGGGTTGTGTGTGCCAGGCTATGAACCAGAAGGCAGTCCGACACACTGTTAGCTGCACATGAATAGGCCCTGATGCTTTGTGCTGTGCCAACAACTTGGAGGTGTGTGTATCTGTGGTGCCTTGGGATACCACCCCCCTGTCCATGTGTGTTACATGTGTAGGGGACGACAGGCATGGTATGAGGTATAACCTGGCAGTGATGGGTTGCACCTGTGAGCCGTGAATCAGGACTCTGGTACTGCACAGACATTGCAGTTCACCGTGCTGAGGACAGTGTCCAGTGCATGCATCTTGCGGTGTACACTGCTGGTGTTGTGTAGCATCACTGTTAGTGTCCTATCCTGTGTGATACCCACGGAGGTGGCTATGTAATCCGTGTCCTGCAGCATAAGGCACTATGTGTGTATCAAGGGGCTTCGCCAATATACAATGGCCCTTGGGTGTCACATGCAAGCTGCCCCTCGCAAATCATTGTGGCTTCCCTAGCATGTAAGCACACATTGACAGCCAGTGGATACCCTATGAATGACATTGGAGATTAAGCAGAATGTAGACATAGAACACCCTTCCTACATATAGTGCTAGCATACCTGGTGAGGGTATGATGGCAACCAAGATCAGGCTCATACTGGCCCGTGCCACATGCTGAGAGATCCCTTCTATGTTCCCTAGCATGTAGTCCAGGGAGGTATGTCTCAGGTCATCCATATTGGCATGGTCAATGACTGAATCGTATGTGTCCATGCCTCTGACTGACCTGGTATGCATGTGTTTTGTGGTGGACCATAGTGCCCCACAGGCATATCACTGTGACCTTCACCATTTACAGCCTATTGAGTGGGACCCCACTGCAGCGGCCAAGAGAGGTACCTGACACATCTGTAGCAGGAGTGCTGTGTAGCCCTACAGGCTGTGAGTGTGTGGCACATGGGATGTGTGTGCCATGTGTGGCATGTGCTCTGTTACGACGTAATGTATGCCTGTGTGCCAGCTGCGGAGGTGTGTGATGCTCAGGCAGGATGCTATTCTGAGTCTCCAAGTATGCCCCAGTGTGTTCAGATTGCTGTTAGTGCGGGTCTATGTCTGACTGGTATTGTAGTCACTGTAGTATGTCATGCCACCTGACAGGGTATGGCATTACTGGGTTCAGAGTGCTCAGTCCCCAGATTGGCTATGTGGTGTGCCAGCTGCGGAGGTGTGTGATGCTCAGGCAGGATGCTATTCTGAGTCTCCAAGTATGCCCCAGTGTGTTCAGATTGCTGTCAGTGCGGGTCTATGTCTGACTGGTATTGTAGTCACTGTAGTATGTCATGCCACCTGACAGGGTATGGCATTACTGGGTTCAGAGTGCTCAGTCCCCAGATTGGCTATGTGGTGGCATCCCACACATGTGTTGTACGTTCCTGGCCAAGGGTGAGGGTTGACTGCATACATGTGGCAGCTGTGACATTGCCACATGACTCACATAAACCACAACTGGACCATAGAGGTGATTCACAGGTTACCTTTGCACATGCTACCATAGTAGTGTGATTGCCATGGTGATTACCAACACATAGGGTCAATGGGGAACAACATACTGAAGGTGTGCATGTGTGGGTGTACTGCTACTGATTTCATAGCATTGGCATATATGACTGCACACGTGGGTAAATGCCAGGTAAGACATGTGCAATGTGTCACAGGCAATGTACATGCGAACAGGACAGACAGTGATGTTCTGTCATGTGTAAACTTGACATACGTATAGTACGTTATGCAGATGTCACTAGGAGTCCACAGAAGCACTGTAACTCTGCATTGCAGGTGGAAGCAGTGTTCCAGGGAACTCCAAGCGAACATGCATGCAAACAAAGCTACAGTAAGCAGGGCTGGAAGTAGTCCATTGTACAACAAAGAAGGGGTAACACTAACAGTAGGTAACAGTGCAAATATGTAGGCACTATCAATATGTACCCAGGAATGCACAGCTCAGATGTCCATGGTAGAACTGATATTATGTCATAGTTAATTGTGATTTGGATTACATTGGTACTGCTCACATATCAACATGCGCAAACATCCACATTGCATAGTCGTTGTGGGCAACTTGCCACCATTACTGTACATGTCCATCATTGCGTATCACTACTTGCATTAGCTTCCCCCCTGTGCTACCCATGTATGTGGCTATCTGTTGACATCCTTGCAATAATGTGCAGCTGTTACACTTTGGTACGTACTATGGGTGTAGATAACAATTCAGGACAGTCATACGGTTACTGCATCAGGCATGCTGGGATATACACACAGTCATATCAGCACACTGTACTGTTACCAACATGATACTACTAATACACTTCTATGTAGTCACCCTGTGCATCAGCAACGTGTTTACCTGTTCCTGCACTGTTGTTGGAGATTGCAGGAGGTGGCACAGTTTCATCATATGCACAGGGTGTGAATTAGGTATGCCTGAGTCTGCCACTAATACCACCAATTGACATGTGTGTGTATGTGTGTTGGCGAGGGCCAGCAGTACAGGGTGGGGCACTGTTGGTGCAGTGTGTGCGTGTATGTGGTATCCCTAGGTGTTAACATTTCGCATGTGTGTATGCACGCACACAGTTCCACCTCATGCCTGCCATATACAGGAGTTTGTGGACAGCCACAGACTGCACCTGGCAGGTCATACAGATCAGTGTCTGTGGGCATGGACACGGTACCTGTGCCTGGCAGGGGTGCTATGGACCGTATCCGGTACTAAGCCAGACTGGGTACTGTCATCAGAAGTGGGAGTGTGTTGACTGGACACAGGTCCCTGTTGGGACTGTCCAGAGCCATGTGCACGTGGTCTCCTGGGGTGTTCTGATGACAGCAGAGACCCAGCATTGCTGGGGCTGCTGCTGGCATTATGGGGGTGTCCACAGGCCTGTTGTCATCCGCGCCGACTGCCAGCTGCTGCTGTTGCTGGCATACGGCCACATCGACGCCGCAACTGCCCACCATTGCCCTGGCTCATGGACATGTGGTTGTGGAACTGCTGTAATATGTCCCCACAACGTCTGTCTATGACATTGGTGAAATTACGGATAGCATCTGCGATGTCACGCATACTGTCAGTCATGGCTGTGCGACATGCTCTCAGCTCCCTCAGACCCTGTCTGGTGTGCCTTTCCATACGCGACTGTGCCTGCATGACAGCCCAAAACATAGTTGAGGTTGACAGACCTCTTTGGGCACATCTGCCGGAGGCAGTACACCCACGGATGCTCCCACGAGAACCCATGGGCAACTGTCTGTGTGGTACCATCGCAGGACCCTGCCCATGGCTGCTGTGTGGGGAAGCATGTGCCACAGATACCACATTACCCTGGTCAATGCCCACTGTATCCTGTCCATCACCTAGGGACAATGGTGACATAGGATGTACTGGCAGGATGACTGTGCACAATGATGGGGTTGACAGCTGTGTACTGTCAATTGGCTGACCAATGGCGGACCCTGACATGCCTTCCTGTGCCATTACACAGATATCATCATTATCAGTGCCTGTGGCACCAGATTCAGGTTCCCTGCTGCAGGACACCAGAGCAGCACCAGAACATGTGGGAGGAAGACAGGAAACACAGTTTACAGTGTCCACACAATGTTACCAGTGATGCACTTATGCACACATGCACACATGCACATGTGGACACATGCACACATGCACACATGCACACATGCACACATGCACACATGCACACGTGGACACATGCACACGTGGACATGTGTACACATGCACACATGCACACATGCACACATGGACACATGCACACGTGGACACAGGCACACATGCACACATGCACACATGCACACGTGGACACAGGCACACATGCACACATGCACACATGCACACCCCACAGTATACACACAGAGCACTACTGAGTTACACTAGTATTACTAGCACTATCAGGACTATTATAGGTATTGTTAAAACACACTCACCAGCATGGATGGCCTGCCTTGCTGTAATACCAGAGGGACCTGCAGAAATGAGGAGATTAGTGTCAGTGGGCACAACTGTGCCATTGATACTGTATATGCTACAGTGCAGTAGTACACCAGTTGCCTTTCACGCGTCAGCTGCTGATATTGCCAATATCACACCTGCACAATTACATACTATGTTGACAGCTACATACCACGGACACACCTTACACATGCATAAACTAACAGTGTACAGAACAGTCAAGTGTACATATGGCATATTGCCTGCACACTCCATGTCGTGCTGCTGTGTGGATCCAGCCTTCATCATGATGCAGGTGTATTGCTGTTGCTGTTCCGGGGCTGGAGCCACAACACTTAGGAGTAGCCACTCCAGTCTGGTGAGGGGGGGATGTGTGGCCACCCCACCTCCTGTGGCAACCTGTTGCCTGTGGATATCCGACGTACGCTGATGGACATTTCTGATTAAATCACTGCAGTGATGTCGTACCTGCTCATATGTCCTATTATGTGTGCCAATGTCATTTACCCTACGGACAAGGTCTTGCCACAGTGCAGCCCTCTCCTGCTGATTCTGGCTGGTGCGGGAAAACAGTATGTCATAATCTCGCACCAGGCTCTGGTGTATCTCCTCATCTTCTGCTGCAGAGTAGGCGGGATTACGCTGATGTGCCATGTCCCTGGAAGAGAACACAAACAGGATATCAGCAGACTATGTCAGCAATATATGGCACACATACTATACATGATACTCAACTGTAGTGATATACTACTACTCCCATATGTAGCATGTGTGTGTCTCTTGGTGGATACACAAGTACATGGCCAGATATCAGTGCTCAGCCAACACCTGTGCAACAATACCTGCCACATTCCACACAGCATAGTAGCATGCCCCATCGGTCAGCACACTGCAACAGGTCCAATACACAAGCTCACTCTGGGGGTTCATACCAAGGTACTGTATGTGGAACGCCATCCACCAGTGTGATCTGGACACAAGTTACTCGGCCTGGATATACATATCCCACCACCACCACCACCAGCACAGTAGACTACTTTGATATGTATGTGATTAGACAGTTATTCACTTGTTAGGACTGAGATGGTATCCATGCAGCCCACTGGGCCAGTGGAAGCCGCAACCCACACTGCTGACCCCATTGCGAATGCTTCCCATGGACATCCCAAAGATTGCATGGAACATGCACACACATTTCTAACCCAGACCCTATGCACAAAGGATAGGCATCCTGTCCAGTGGACCCCAGCCAAAGGCAGATTGTATAACAATAGAAGGAGGCTACTGCAGGACAGAGCAGATTCACATTAAGGGAAGGCATCTGTGGTCAGCACTGGTAATAAGCTACGGTCTCTCATAACAACATCCACAGTCTACTCTGGGAGGGAAATGGCCACGAACACTATAGATAACCACAAGGTCTTCTTCAGTTATGTTACACATATGGACCAAATGCCTCAGATATGCTCTGAGTTAATACACACCTACTTATTCACCGAACACACAGATATTGGCAACATTCTTGCAGACAGGTTCGGTGCATGTATCCCCCCTCCTTCTCCCCCACAAGTAGAAATACTTATCACAGCTTAATGTAACCTACCTATCATCTCACATGTCCAGGTGAGGGCCGCCCTCAGCAAAGCAGAACACACAGCATCAATGTGATCTGATGGTATCCCTGGATGTGTGCTACGTGAACTCCAAGAGGACATACAACCACATATAAGACTGATATTTAACCTTGGCCATACTACAGGATATGTACCTGAACACTGGCACACAGCAACAGTGGTCCCACTCCACTAAGGAGGCACCTCTACTGACCCTGGGGACTACCGCACCATAAGCTTAACCAGCCTGGTCTGCAAAGCTATGGAATGATTCAGTATGGGACACATATACAGCGATATTGGGTACCTGCAGACACTTGTTCCCGGCCAGTTTGCCTTTGTGATGGGCTGATCCTGCCTTTTGAACCTGGTTGACCTTTCAAAACAGTCACTACAGCCATTGATGAGGGCAACGCAATCCATACAGCCTACCTGGACTTGCCTAAGGCCTTCAACACAGTACTCCACACAGGCATCATAGACAAGCTCATTATCTTACATGTTACTACATATGTCACATGATGGGTTGCACACTGGTTGACATACAAAATCCATAATATCGATATTGTAGGAGCCATGTCAGACTCAATGCCAGTCACATGTGGTATCCCACAGGCCTCTGTCCTAGGACCCCTCTTGTTTGGCATTTATTTCCAGATGTAAAGGCGAACATGTGCGGGTTGTGGATGACAAAGTTCCCAGATGACTGCTAACTAAGTGCCATAGTCGTTACATCAGCTGACACACACATCCTACAGACAGGCCTCACTGCAATGGAAAACTGCTGCCAGGATCATGGCCTAACACTGAATGACATGTAATGTATACTCATCCCCTTTTGGTGGAACTACGTCACACAACATATCACATGGACATACCTATAGATACAGACATATGACACATATGGAGGGTTCACAGTATGCAGACCATTAACCTGTTACTTTACATTACCTGTGTTTGTCACAGCTGGTTGCGTTACTGCTACTACTGCTTCCTGCTGCTGCTGGCATGGCTTGCTACTGTCACTGCTGACAGCTTAGACTCAGTGTGTGTACCGTGTGTTGTTGTTTGCGTTTTTTTTTTTCTCTCTCTCTCTGTCTCTGTGTGTCTCTCTCTCTCTCTCTGTCTGCCTCCAGACAGTGCAATGAACGTATTGCATGTGTGGAGTGTGAGTACAGGATGCTTTTGTAGGTATCTGCATAAGTCCATGTGATGGCCTCTGCACCAGTTGTAAGCCAGCATTTGCTAATTGCATGCAGCCAGTTGTGTACTGATTGCAGTTATCACTGTGAATTCAGGACAGTGCTATAAAAGGGTATGTGAGATAGGCATTGCCCTTTCGGATTGTAAGGGTGGGGACCATGCTGGTATGCTGTGGACACTGTTCTGTGAGTGTAAAGGTTAGTATCTCTCTCATGATTCAGGCTGTGTTGTGGATTCACATTTCTCCATTCCTCTCTCCTGTTTCCTGTAGTAAGTGTGTATGCACACTGACACCTACAACTTTATATATATATATATATATATATATATATATATATATATATATATATATATATATATATATATATATATATATATATATATATGTAAATATACATACATTTATATATGTACATTAACTGACATTATTACCTACTAGCTACCAACTAGCATAGCTGTTTCTGTTCACACACTACCATTATGGAAATCCACTAGTTTTGACAGTAAGTATAAATGACATGCTTTGTGTACTACACATCCTATATTCCCTTTACATTCATTCCTACTATTACATGATATAATTATTTTAGCACAATGTTCTTGTATAAGAGTCATGGCTTAGTGGTAGGTCTTGTAGACTACTGTTTCCAAGGTCCTGGGTTTGGGACTAACAGTGGGATTTTATTTTGCTTTTGAACTGACTACAGAACCTGTCAATCGGAGTGACTAAGGCACTTTTAAGCAGTTGTAACCAGGTTAGCGCTGGTTTGCGCGGAGCTCCCGCATGCGCACTGGTGTTCAGCTCTGCGCACACCTGCTTACAACCGCTTAACAGTGCCTACTCTGGCGCACACCCGCGCTATTTTCTTTGAAAGAAATGAAAATGGGGAGACAGGAAAGTGGTGAAAAAGGGGTCACAAAGAGGGTAAGACAGTAGGGAAACAAGCTTGGGATTTGCAAGAGGGATGTAGGTAAGGCCCATAGCTGCCCATTTCTTCATCAGCAACAGCTGTGCATATGTATGTAATTTGGTGTGACATTTGAAACCTTCCACCCCTGAGAGAGGTGTCAGGACAACAATAATACTTGTTGTACAGCCAATTGTAATTGATAGTTTCCATGTCCAGCAGACATGTGTGCGGAATGGGCAGCTATGTATGGGGCGTAATTTTTCTGAGGGTACAGAGTGCCCTTTTTTTTTTTTTTTTTTTTTTTCACGTGAGAGTGGTATGTCAGGTGAAGGAAGTCAGTATAGCTGGGGAGGTAGGTTGGGTAGGTCAACAGACAAGACAAACAAGACGCATACAGGGGTGGTGCATGACACGTGTGGGGGGGGTTACACAATTGACGGGGGCGGATGTTTGGATATCCAGAGCCCATGAGCCCACAGATGGCAACAGTGGAACTGATATCCCCACCCATGGGCAGTTGCCACCGTTCCTTCACTGCCCAGGACGGGACTGTGCTGGGGGCTGTGTAGGCCGGGCAACAGGCATACCCGTAAGTTGTGCCACCTGTGCCTCAAGCTGGCGTAGGGGCCCAAGAACAGAGTCCCAGATCTCCCTACACACCACAGTCCGGACGCTGCGGAGGGTGAGTGGTGGTTCTCCTCCGGCCATGCTTGCAGAGGGGGGACAAGCCCCATCCCCTGCAGCGTTTCCACCTGCAGGTGGCACAGGGCCACCGGAGGAGGGTCCAGACTGGGCACTAGTGCCAGGTGCACTCGCCAGCTGAGGTGGGAGAGGTGGGTCCGCTGGAACCCGCCTTTCCTGTCGTCCTATGTTTTGCATTATGTCATGATAGTTTGGGTTAGTAACATACAATACCATTCGCAGTCAGTCGTAACAGCATGCATTAGTATTCCCATTAACCGAACACCCAGATATTCACACCATTGAACAGCGAGCATAACACATGCATAATTTGAACAGCAATAAACAGTCCAACAACATGCAGGGTTGATTGATGGCAACAGGCCATCATGTTTGGATGTAATATAGGGCAGATGGATCAATGAACATGCAAATATTAATGACCCAACAAGACAAATGTCCAGGGGTGTTAATTGTGATTGCACATACCATTTTCACGTGGAATGGGTTATATGTTGTTATAGGGTGGGGTGAAGAAAATAACATTAACACCTTCGAATACCAATACATAAGCTGTACATTTCTAATTGCTGTACATATATACACACTACTGTTCTAACTACAGTTTCCTATATGATAACTACTTCAATTTGGTGATAGGACTGTTACTGCTACATCAATATACATTTTATTGTTCTTCATACACTTTCATATCTGGCTTTGTTCAGCTACATCATCCTGCTACATTTGCTTTATATAGCTATAGACAACTGTGGATGTTTGGTATGTCAGACAATCATACTATCTGCATATTGCAGACCGAGAGCAACATATCCAGATTTTGGGATACACATTCCAGCTTCAGCAACACTTTGAACAGATTTTGCTGTTTGGTTCTGCTTCTCACATTCATTTCATTCTGTACTGACTGCAGTATACTTTATTCAGGGGTTATTACTACTTTATTGGTGGATTCATAACTCTTTCTCACACTCTCTCACTTGTTTTCATTTTACTATTCAGGATGGTACTTACTTCTAGGCTTTATTGACATGTTTTACTTGTAGTTATTACAATCCTTTCCAGCAGTCTCACTTCTGTCATGTTTCAGTATTTCAACAGGGGTATATTTCACACATGTGATTTGCTCATCTTCTGCAGCTGTACTTTTCAGCCTGCTGCAGGTTGTGTACTATTATATTACAGGTGGGGCATCTTTATTTCAGACTTTATTTCAGACATTTTCATTTTTCTGTTTGGATTACAGACTGCAACACACTTTTGTAATCAAGCAATACTTGCAAACACTCTTACACTGTTACTTGCACATTTTATTACTTAGTGACTACACTGCACTCTTTTGCTAACTGTCATACTTTTATATTTCTTTACAGTTACTGGGAGAGGATTACTGACCTGCCTGGTGGTGCAACCGCACCAGCCTATTGCCATAGGCTCTGTGGTTCGCAGAAAGGACACCTGCAGCTGTAATATAAATGAAGTAATATTGGAATACACATCTCCATAATATCAGCTAGTTTAATTTCTTACATACATAATTAAATGTAACTTACTCAGTAGTGTGGCGTTGGGCATTTGCCAGGCCTCCTGGATCCAAAGGTTCAATTGGTCCTGCTTGCATCTCTTCAGGTCCACATGGTGGTGACGGACCTGCTCACCAGTCCTTGGAATCCCTGTGGCACTGGTGAGATCATGAGCCAACCGGTCCCATGCCTCAGCCCTATATGCTCCCCACAGGACCTGGCCCTGCATGAGTTGGGCCTCATGATTGTGGACTAGGAGCCAGACCATGTATCTGGACTCCTCAATGCCCCACCTCTGTGCTCGAAAGCAACTACCCTCACCTACTCCTGACATTCTGGCTGCAAGTTAGTTCTACAATCATTTATGCTGTGTATTCCCACCTATGGGGCTTATATATGCCGTTTTTCCTGCACATATCTGTGATTGGCCATTTTGGAATTGTATCAACTTCACAAAACCTGCTTTGTCATGCTCCACTTTGTATTCATTCCTACATATTTGCTATTACTGCATTATTAGATACTGCTGTCATGGCTTAGTGGTTCAGTACCTTGACTATGGTGCATAGTACCTGGGTTTGAACCTGGCCACTGCTTTTTAGTTTTTATGACTGTCTAGACAGGCTAGGGGGTGTGTCTGTGTAAAGGCAGTTTTGATACAGCTTGCTCAACGTTGCCTGTCGGTTAGCTTGTTGGCGCGGTGCGCAGCTCCGCGTCCCGGGGTACGCTGGTTTACGCTTCATTTGTCTGTTAGCACGCATATTACACTCAGCTCAGCTAGGGGCACACAGTTCCAGCATGTTAAACCACTGCTCACCTACGGGCACTCATTTTACACCTGTTAAACCACTGGTCACCTACGGGCAGATGCACTCACATTGTTAAACTGTAGCTCAGCTATAGACACATCTCGCATTTTTTATTGTTTTGTTATCTCACATTTCTTCAAAATAAATGGACTATTTCATTACATTTTACATAAACTATGATTTTATATGTGTACATATTTGTCAGGGACTTGTTTCATGCTTATTTTACTAAAAATAAAAATTGATGTTGTGGGGGCTCAAACCATGAATGCCTGCTCTTCAGCCGACGTCTCTATCGCTACGCTATTGCTTCTTGGCTTCCTTTGCATATTTAGTTCTTATATCCTTTTCCACTGACTGCTAACTGTGGCTAAGCTACGGGCACGCCTGCGCAAATGAGCGCACTCACGGGCAAACATCTTTACGATTTAAAAAAATATATATATAACATGTTCATTTATATATTTTATGTTCATAGTCTGTGGGGGCATGTGTTGTGTTGTGTTTATTCACATTTCCATGGCCTCTGTCGTGGGTGTTTACTTTGGGCAATTTTACTCTTCTGGGGGCGTGTCCGCTTGCAGGGTTTGGCATACGGACATGCCCCCTACTGTCTTCCACGGACCGTGTTAGCCTTAGGTGTGATTCAGCATGCCCTCATGCATATGCATGACATGCTGACGTCACACCGTTTAACTGCAGCCCCCGTTTAAGCCATGTATCTCTTACACGGAGGCTTCATGAATCCTGCCCATTGCCCCCCATTTTAGTATGATGAAAACAAGACAAATGGTAGTATAGTCCCATTAAGCCCAACAGGGACCATTGTACTACATTCCTTAATGTGTCATAGCCATACCTGTCATTTGTCCCTGATTTCAAAAATCATCCCCAACTTTGAATCATATTCTTGTCCTGTCTCTGATAAAATTTATGATTTTCCTATAAATCACTGAGGATATCTCAGTCATAGGAATCATAGGAAATTTCAAGGCAGCAGAAGCTTGCAACCTTGCTGAAGCCAACCCTTAGACTAGGACTCCTCTGTTAAGGAGGACTAAGCCAGTCAAGCCATGGGAGAATTTCTACAGACATACCATCATGCTGGTCCTGTTTGAAGGAAGAAAAAATTGTCACACTGACTGATACACAGGGGGATTCTAAGCTGTCCAGAGGTAGGGAAGGTGCTATGTTCTGAGCCTGTCTCTCCACTGTGTTTTATTAATCTGTGGGTGAAGATTTAGATCCTTGATTGTATAATTTACTGGACTTTTTGACTTGTGTAGATACAACAGGTCCAGGACATCTGGATCCTAATGACACAGAATGCAGAGAATTGATCTCCTCTCTGCAATCTATAAGATATTGAATAAAAGGATAGAGCTTTTCTGGTGGCTTAGGGGTTTTATGCTAGTGATTTTCTTAGATAAGAACCTCAGAGGACTTCCTAATTGTTTAATATGTCTAGCAAAGTACATCCCAAATGAGGCATTATATTCAATAATTGGCTTAAGCAATGATAAGAATAAGGGAACAGTGACCTCTTTAGAAGTTGATGATATTCATTTAGCAATTAGCTGCAGTGAGTAAAAGGACATGCTGACTTGTGTCATTACATGATAATCAAAGGAGAGTGAGTTATCAACCCAAATTCCAAGGTCCCTAAATTCCAAAGTCCCTAATAACATGCTAATTTCAAAGTTGGGTATTGTCTGTTCTGTATGATGAGGGAAGAGATTGTTTACCAAATATGACAATATTGCACTTGTTAGCATTTAATTTAAGCCCATTTCTGGTACACCATGTATTCATGAGTGTAAGTTCCTGCTGAAGGACCTGGGCATCAGAGGGGCATTTGACACCGACTCCCAGTTTGCAGTCATCTGCAAACTTAGTAAGATAAAGTCTTGGTTCCTTATGCTGAGATCAGAAAAGTAAATGTTGAATAGAAGAGGTTCCAGCACTGACCCTTGAAGAATACTGCTGGTGATCTTCATATTTTCCGACGCTGTACCTCCTACCCGCATCCTGTAGGTTCTGTCTTTTAACTCATTGACTGTACATATAACCACATATGGATCTATTTGTAATTAATTTTGTTTACTAACTATTTTAGCATAGGGGATGGTATCAATTGCCTTGGCCAGATCAAAGTACAACATGTGGGCAGCATGACCTCTGTTGGCAGCTTGTGTTACCTTTTTGAAGAAATTAAGTAGATTCATGAGACAGGACATACCCTTCACAAAGCCAAGATGCTGCATGCCTAGCTTGATGAGATTTTTAATATCATAGTTTATCAGATTGGTAATAATATGCTCTGTGGCTATATAAATAAGATGCATTAAGCTGAAGGGATTGTAATTCCTGGGGTAAGTGGTGGGCCAGTCTTATGAAGTAGTATCACCAGTGGTGGGGTGGCAAATCTCAAGGGCAAAGTCTGTGACTAAGATCAGGTTAAATAGTGTAAGGAATGGTTCTGCTAGGGCATGCTTGGTGCTTTAAATTAAGAGCCAAGTATGTAGGTTCATAGGTTCATAGGTAGGTACTAGGCTATCTGCCTGAAGGCATTTATAAGCCTAGCTGGAATGTGTTGGCTTTTGCTGCCCCCTTAGATTAGTTCCCTGTGCCTCTGTCCAGCAGAGCCATTGAAGTGATCCCTGGGGTAAACTTTCTGTTTCTCATCAACTCGTCAAGGTTTCTCTTGAAGAGGGTTAGTGCGGACCTCTGCCTAATGTAGATTGGAATCTTGTTCCAGAGCATGGGAAGTCTCTGGGACAGGAATTTATCCCTCCAACATGTCCTATTTATTGTTGTGGTGAGGTTTAGATCCCTGGAGTGTGTGGCTCGAGGGGATATGGTTTTCTTTAGGTGGAGCATTTCCATCAATTCTGGGTTGGACATGGCCTTGTATGTCTGAGTAGGTGGTATGCAACCGACTACAGCTGGAGTTTCTTCAGTCGAGCTGCATAGGGCATCTGCTTGAGGCCAGTGATCCTCTTGGTGAGGTACTTCTGTGGTCTTTCCAGTTGTTGCAGGTGTCTTGTAAGGTACATCCCAAATGGGGCATTGTACTCTATGATGGGTCTGATGAGTGATGCATAGAGGGGCCCAATGACCTATTTTGATCTGGATGCAAACCCTTTTGTGATTAGGTGGGCCACATAGAAGGATTTTCTAACCACTTTGGCAATGTGATTATCAAAGGAGAGGTTACTATCTACTTGGGTCCCCAGATCCCTTATTATGTCTTCCGTATTTAGGGGGCTACCACCTATGTGGTAGTTTGTGGGTACTTTGTTTTTTCCAAAGGGGATGACTGTACACTTTTTGGCATTTAGCTTGAGGCCATGGTTTTGATACCAGGTATCTGTCTCAGTGAGACCCTTTTGGAGAATGTCTGTGTCAAACGGAGAGTCAATTATAGCCCCTAATTTGCAGTCGTCTGCGAACTTGGTCAGCCATAGTCCTCCTGTCCTTGTCTGTACCTCTGAGAAGTATATGCTGAACAGGAGGGGTCCGAGGACTGTGCCCTGGGGAATGCCACTTGTAACCAGTTTAGAGTCAGACCTAGCTCCCACAACTCTTACCCTGTGGGTTCTGTCTGTGAGCCAGTTGGCAACCCATCTTGTGACGTAGGGGTTTATGTTCAGGCTGGTGAGCTTGTCTATAATACCTGAGTGGGGAATGGTGTTGAAGGCCTTTGCAAGGTCTAGGTAGGCTGTGTGGACCACCTTTCCCTCATCTATAGCCTTGGTAATTGTCTCGAAGAAGTCCACCAGGTTTAGGAGGCATGATCTGCCCTTAACAAAGCTGAACTGATTAGAGTCCAGTGTTTGGAGGTTTCCAATGTCTCTGTTAATGAGATCCATGATGATGCACTCCATAGCTTTGCAGACCAAGCTAGTCAGGCTTATAGGGCAATAGTTCCCGGGGTCTGTTGTGGCTCCACCTTTGTGGAGTGGAATAACTGTTGCTGTGCACCACTCTGTGGGCATGTAGCCTGTGGAGAGGTTGAGTTTAAATAGTGTGTTTAGGTGAGGGGTTATCAGATCCCATGGAGGAAGTGTTTTGGCTCTTAAAAATACCTTAAGTATATGTTCTCCAGTGATGACGGGGATATGAAATATTCAGGGTTAGGTAGGCTTTGTGTAATTGTCTCCAGGAGAAAATCTGCACTGAATTTTTCAGCTACTATATTAGCAATGTTTACTAGTTCAGAGTAGGTGGTGCCATTATGAATAAGTTTGGTGTAATGTCAAGTTTGTTCTTAACTTCTTAATGTAGTTAAAGAAGGATTTGGAGTTGTCTTCAGATTCACATGCTAGCCTATGGGATTCTTTAGTAGACTTAATAATATTCTTAAGTTTTTTAGCTAAATTTCTGATATTTTCCTTGAACTGAGGGTCTTTTGCTCTGCTGTGTACTTTAATGAGCTATTTTTATTGCTGTACATTTTATTTATGTTGGTGGACCACCAGGGTGGTTTGTTTTTGTTTTTAAGTTTCCTATTATTTTATAATTTGGTTGAAGCTGCCAGTTCTATATTTTTGTCTAAACAGGCATAGAATTCCATTGTGAAACCATCTGCTGGCAGGTTCTGGAGTAATGTTGCTATAAGTGAATTTTGAGACTTCATCACACAATTTGATATTTGTAGTTTGAAATGCTTAAATTCTGATATACTAGTTTCACTGGGTTTAGTGATTTTGAGAGTGAAGGTTGCTAGTTTATTGTGTGGATTAACCAGGGAAGGTGGTACCCAGGGAGTTGCATAAGACAATGCTATGGTTGTAAATACTAGATTAAGAATATTATGTCCTCCATTGGGGCTGGTAACAATGTGATCCAGGATGTTTTTGTGTATTCAATCCACTTTTGTGCATATCCTACATACATTGAAGGTATACGCACACCAGTTTATTGAGGGGTAGTTAAAATCTCCAAGAATGACGGTATTCCCATTTATGGGGAATTCATCAAGTATGTTTAGGAACCATGAATTTCAGGGGGCACAGAGGGTGTCCTTTAGCTGACAATAAACAGATACTTGGTCCTGTTCAATGTGGTTTGGAGTTTAATGAGCTCAGATTGTGGGGGTCTGGGAATCTGTCTGGAGGAGATATAGTCCCTAGAAAATATGGACAGACTATCACAGTTGCCATCAGGTCTGAAGGCATGACAGGCATAAAATCCACATATGGAGGGAATGTTTTCTAGACATTTAAACCAAGTTTCTTTAACTGCAGACATGAATGCATTCCAAATACAGGAAAGCCCCCTGAGATCAGGCTACATGTTGTTCAGATTTTTGTAATTGAGCAGGGCTACCTTAATATAATCCTGTTTAGGTTTTGATGTGTTGGTTATGTTGTGATCTCCAGTAGCTGGACTATGCCTAAAAAGGCATGATGAGGGCAGCAAAAGCTTTAGCCAGTATTCAGAAGCCTTTGAATGAAAGGTGTAAGCCATCCTTTACAAAGCAAGTAGGACTATCTAACATCTCATTCCTTGCTGACACATAATTGATCTCCATAGAATGATGCCAAGTATTTAGCCAGTTACTGATTCTATCTTTTTTTTTGTACCTAGGCATCATTCTTGGAAAAGGACAGATTCTGGTCAGGACTAGAGTCTTGCCTGCATTTGTGATGTGCATAACGACCGCTGTCATGTCTCTCTGCATATTCCTTAGGGGTTTTGCCACAAGTCATTTACCACCCCACACATGTGCAGCCACCACGTCCTAGTCATATTGGTCAGGTGAGAAGATCCTGATGTCCCTTGAGACATCAGAGATCCTGGCATCTGAAATATAACTCACAGGCACCCTGTTTTTGTCCAATCTATTAAGTGGAGAATCAATATGTTAGTCGCTAAAGTGTCATACATCTTATTAATCTGGATAACTGGATGGGAAACAGAAAATACACCCCTGGGATTCCACCTGTGTCCCTACTGGATAGGGGCATCGGGTGCTGAATTGTCTAAACATGAGCTAAACCCTTGGCTGGGCTTATAAGGACCTCAGGCCCGATAGCCTAGTAACCTCCTATGGTCCTTTTAAAAATGCATGTTGATGCAAAACCCATTGTTATATTATTAGCTTTTTAAGTGAATTAGAATTATGTTTAAAAAATTGTTCCTGGTTTTGAACCTTTGTCCCCCCATTATTTTTGGCTTTGGTCAACAATCTTGAACAAATAAATTGAGAGGTATGGTCATAACTTGAAATACATCCCCTGCTTATTGTTTATTCTCCAATCATTGTTAACCATTGAAATTTACAACTCTTTCTCCAAGAGTAGAGGATTAACTACCCAAGAATTTAAATATGCTTAGAAGCATTTCTTTGAAGGTACTCACACCCATGATATTAAGCATGGCAAACGTGGGACTCTATGAAGAAACAGTGTCTCTCTAAAAAGTGTAAAAATTGTTACCCTTCCGTACACATTCCCAGTAACAATGTAAACAGTGAACTGCATATGAGTCTAAGGACATGAATGCCATGAAAAAAACATGCAGTAACAAAAGTGGGCTGTGATCCTATTTGCAATACTTTACTGATAACATGGTTGCTTTTTCATCAGCAAGGAAATTTAAGAATGAAATTTGTGTGGGTTGCATCCCTTCATTGTTTTTATATGTAGAAATAATTGCTAGGAATGTATTTTTAGATAGCTTGAATCTCTTAGGGATTAGTATACATTTCTATTTCTTTTTCCTTCAAACAGAATGTATGTATGCAAATATAGGGGATGAAAGCCCAATATTTGAAGGCATCATAAATATAAATAAACTTTTCACATGCAAGTAAACCTTTATCCAAATGTAACAAATGAACTCAGTTATACTATTCCTTTATCTAAATTTGTGTTAATGTCTAGAAATCATATTGTATTTCTTTGTATAGGTTAGGCTTTGCTAGCACAAAAGATTTTTAGGTAGATTTGCTACAGAGGAAAGATTTATAGTACACCACAGGTGTTCTGGCAAGTAGGGATTAGCTGTTTTGGTTAGAGGGATATTTATAGCGGACATCTTTCCTTGTGGGATAATACTACTCTGAAGGGAGGATATGAAGGTGTGCTGTAAGGGGTGCGTTACGTAGGAAAAAGAAGTTTTCCGAAGAATGGAGGCTTTTGGTTAAGCTGTAGTAGACTGAGATTGAGAGTGACCTAGGAGTACTTATTTCCCCTCCAGTAAGATTTTGGGTTGCTCAGTTATTTCACTTGACACCTCCTGCAACATTTAGGTTTGCAGACTATATTGTAATACATGTTTCTTGTCCATCTGTTTTCTTCTGGTTATGTAAAGAGGAATCAGTACTAAATTTTCATTTAAGCCATAGTGGACCTCTGCATATTATGTCATCCTTAATTTCTTTTGTTAGCCAGTGGCAGGGTTGCTCCTAAAGTGATGTCCCTTTAGGTTGGAGTAGGTATGTTACAGAAGTCATGGAGGCATTTATTTATTTATTTATTTATTTATTTATTTATTTATTTTAAGAAGTACAATGTGAAGCAGTCTATCAGTTGAAGTATGCACAGGAATAAGTTCTTTAAATAAAGAGGGAATACTCTGCAGAAAATAATTAATGTGGGATTTTTTGAAGGACCAAAAACAAATCAGTAGGAGCAGTGGCCATTGATGGCATTTGTAAAGACTAAGTTATGATGGCATCTTTGTGGTGAGTTAGTGAGTAGTGGATCAAGCAGGGAGTAATTCTTACTGAAATTGGTACACCTTGTTTGCTGTAGCATAGACTAGATCCAGGCCTGCTGAATCTAGCTTTGTTTGTATAACTTGAGCACTAATCCAGGCATTCTTTAAAGTATTCAATTGTATTTATTACTGCTTGGTAGTAACTTGATTAAAGTGTAGCTATCATTCTAAGTCTTTTGGATTAAGCACTTGGGCTTCAGACCAGTTGTTTTACATTACGAAGGTTTGTGGCATGCACTGTGGTGGCTGGACAGGTAGCTTTCATCCTTCTAAGTTGGGAACTGCTGATTGAGAGCTCAGTGTCTGTTATTCCTAAAGTGTATTAGTTCTGGTTTATGCACTTGGGCTTCAGGCCAGTTATTTTACATTAAGAAGGTTTGTGGTATGCACTCTTGTGGGAGGAGAGGCTGAACTCTGCCCTTCTGAGCTGGGAATTTCTGGTTAAAGGTTTATAGTGCCTGCATATTTGAACTGTTTCTTCTGAAATTGGTACACCTTGTTTGCTGTAGCATAGACTAGATCCAGGCCTGCTGAATCTAGCTTTGTTTGTATGCTTGTTGTTTGTTTGCTTGTTATTTCCCTGGAATGCTAATTCCACCTAAAATGCTGCTCCTCAGAGCTTCTGTGGATCCCTTGTGATATCTGCATTGCTTACTGTACTTATTTCCTTGTTTCACTTGAAAGAAAGTTACTGTTTGTCGTTTTTGCATTTAAGTTACCTGTAACACATTGCACTTAAGTTACCTGGCACTTGCTCACTAAAGCAATTATATAAGTCAGCACTAAAAATTAAAAGCAGTACACCCTCACTCCCCACTGGCCCTTGTTTTCAATTATAAAGGAATTCCCAATATTATTCTAGCATGTCCAAAGGTCAGTTGTCAATCTCCTCTCTGGTGCAGCTGGTGAACCTGGGAATCTTGAGGCAATGTTACAACTGCCTCATGTACACAGACAACCCTCTCCTCCTCCCAACAAATTCCAACACATGTGAGAGATGCAACCATATAGCCAAACTGGAGGCTTAGCTCGCTCAACTCAGTACAGGCATAACCAGTCAGGAGGAGAAGGAAACCACATTCACTACAATTCCAGTCTCACATAAACCTACCACGACAGCAAACCAAACACATAATCACACAAAAACATACTCGGAGGCTCTAAATAAAGATCTGCCTAAGCAGCAGAGACCTCCAAAGCAGACACCCAAGCAACCGCTACCCCAAAACAAAACACGTGCAACACATATCTCACAAAGCCAGTGTGCCGAACAGTCACAGCCCTTAAGGCTAAACAACACACCTGATACACTTGTAATAGGTGACTCTATTGTCAGGCACACTGACATCCCGCTCACCAAGCTGAACAAGGAGAAGGTCACGGTGAGCAGCCTGTCGGGCGCTAGGATCCACCACATAACACAAGCACTCAGGTCACTCCAAGGCAAGTACAAATATGACTCGGTCATTGTCCATGCTGGTGTGAATGACCTGAGGTGTACCTCCCTGGACTACAAGAAAAGAGACATAGAGGAGCTCTCTGAGCATGTAGCCCAGGCCGATATGACCCTGACCTTGAGTAGCATCTTACCCTCACCAAGAATGATGCCACAATATGAAGACAAGATTATCAATTTCAACAACTGGCTTAAATACTGGTGTCATTCAAAGGGGATCCAATGCCTGTCAGCCTGGGATGATATGCTTGACAAGCCACGATGCTTCGCTAGGGACGGCTTGCACCTGTCACCCCTGGGCTTTCAGATATTAACAAAGGCTCTTGCTACCCCCATAGTGCCTTTTTTAGGCAAGGCTCAAAAGACAAACCCATCTCCATAGGTATCACAAGGGATAAGAAACTAAGAGTAATGCTACTCAACGCCAGAAGTCTAAACCTCAAGATGCACGCACTTGAAACTCTCTTTAGCATGGAGAACATCGATATCTGTGCAGTAACAGAAACCTGGTTCAGGGCTCCCGAGAGCACCCCAGCACTACCAGGTTATACCTCATACCATGCTTTTCGGCCCCAAAGCTTGGACCTAACCACAAAAGGAGGGGGAGTATCGATATTCATCAAAGATATCCACACCTCCAGGTTGGTGGCAAAGCACGAAGCATCAGAGACTATCCATGTGCAACTAACAGTGGGTAAAACTGCCTTCCAGTTTATAGCCTGCTACAGACCACCCTCCCAAACCCAGGAACCCCACTCAGCCATCCTGAGAACACTGGAAAATATGAAGGTCTCTCCAAACACCATTATATTGGGTGACTTCAACTACCCAAACATAGACTGGGAGCATTACTCTAGCTCCAACACCCTAGCCCAAAGGTTCCTAGAATTCATAAACTCAGATGCTATGGAACAACTTGTTACCACTCCCACAAGAGGGGAAAACATACTGGACCTGATCATCACCAACATGGGGACTCTATGCTCCAGACCAGAAGTGTATCCCTCACTGGTAAGATCAGACCATAAACTGATCTCACTGGATATTCACATCCCGACCCCACCCTCTGCCCAGAAAACCACAGTGAAAAACTTCTCTAAAGCAAATTTCACACTCCTAAAAACCGAGGTGGAATCCTTCAAAGCCCCCGGGCCTGTGGAAAATACGGCCCAGACCACAGAATCCTTTATAAATGCATTCTATGAACACCTTCAGGAATGCATGGATCATGCAATCCCAAATAAAACCAAGTCCCAATCCTCCAAAGGCAGACGTCTTGTCTGGTGGACCCCAGCCATAAACAAACTATACAATAGAAGGAGGAAGCTACTACATGATAGAGCAAAATCCCAAAAAGGGAAGGCATCTCTGATCAGTATTAGCAAAAAATTAAGGGCACTCATAAAATCGTCTAAGGCCAGCTTCAAGAGAAAAATTGCACAGGACACTAAGGATAATCACAAGGCTTTCTTTAGTTATGTTAGGAACCTGGGTGGGAATTCCCAAATATGCTCAAAATTAGTCCAAAATGACAAAAAATACACCGAACCCACAGACATTGCCAACATCCTAGCTGACAGGTTCAGCGCAAACTTCTCCCCTCCCACCAAAAGGGCAAATATCTATCCCAGCAGAGTGCTGCCCCCCTGACATCTCAGATGCTCAGGTAAGAGCCACCCTCTCCAAAGCAAAAAACACAGCATCAATGGGACCAGACGGTGTACCAGGCTGCATCCTACATGAACTCCAAGAAGAGCTAAACCCAAACATAAAACTACTGTTCAATCTCAGCCTTACTACAGGATATGTACCCAAAGAGTGGCATACAGCAACAGTGGTCCCTCTCCACAAAGGTGGTGCCTCAACAGACCCTGGAAACTATCGCTCCATAAGCCTGACTAGCTTGGCCTGCAAAGCTATGGAAAGGATCATCATGGACCTCATAAATAAAGATATTGGGGACCTACAGACACTGGATCCTACCCAGTTCGGCTTTGTTAAGTGCAGATCCTGCCTCTTAAATCTGGTCGACTTCTTTGAAACAGTCACCAAGGCCATTGACGAAGGGAAGGTGGTCCACACAGCCTACCTGGACCTCACAAAAGCCTTCGATACAATACCCCACTCAGGCATTTTAGATAAGCTCACCAGCTTAAATATAAACCCCTATGTCACTAGATGGGTTGCAAACTGGCTCAAGGACAGAACCCACATGGTTAGAATTGCTGGAGCCATGTCAGACTTCAAACCAGTTACAAGTGGCGTCCCACAAGGCTCAGTCCTGGGACCTCTCTTGCTCGGTATATATTTCTCGGAGGTACAGGCCAACACAGAAGGACTGTGGCTGACCAAGTTCGCAGATGACTGCAAACTGGGCACCATAATCGACTCTCCAGCCGACACAAGCAACCTCCAAAAGGGCCTCATAGAAACAGACAACTGGTGCCAGAGCCATGGCCTCAAGCTAAACGCCAAAAAGTGTATAGTCATCCCCTTTGGCAAAAACAAAGTGCCCACAAATTACCACATAGGTGGTAATCCATTAAGTACATAAAAAGTAATTAGGGACCTGGGGACCCAAGTTGATGGCAATCTCTCATTTGACAACCACGTGGCCAAAGTGATTAGAAAAGCATTTTATATAGCCCACCTAATCATGAAGGGATTCACATCTAGATTAGGGGAGGTCATCATGCCTCTTTACTCATCCCTCATCAGGCCCATAATCGAGTACAATGCCCCTTTTGGGATGTACCTTACCAAACACCTGCAGCAACTGGAAATACCCCAAAAGTACCTCACCAAGAGGATCAAAGGGCTCAAACAGATGCCATATGCTGCCCGGTTAAAGAAACTCCAGCTCTACTCAGTGGCATACTGCCTGCTCAGAGGTGACCTGTGCCTGACATATAAAGCCATGTCCAACCCAGAATTAAGGGACATGTTGCACCTCAAAAAATCCAAATCCATTCGAGCTACACGCTCGAGAGACTTGAACCTCAGCACTGAAATAAATAGGACATGCTGGAGGGACAGATTCATAACCCAGAGGCTCCCTTCACTCTGGAATAAAATCCCAGTCCAGGTTAGGCAGAGTCCTTCATTTTCTCTCTTCAAGAGGAATCTTGATGAGTGGATGGGAGATCGTAGGTTTACCCCGGGTATCACTTCTGTGTCACTGTTAGACAGAGGCACAGTATACTAACCTAGAAAAAGGGCATAGCAAAATTAATTTAAAATGGGTGGCGAAAGCCAAACATACTCTGGCTAGGCTTATAAATGCCCTAGGGCAGATAGCCTAGTATGAACCTATGAACCTATAAACCTATTAGTTGTACATGGGTTAGGATAGGTGGTGGTGATGGTGGTGGTGGAAAAGAGTTAGTTAAACTGAATGTGGGGGCAGTTCAGCTCAGGTGGTTAAGGCTGCAAACTGATACTGATCTTCATCTTGTGTTGCTGTGTGTTATTGCACCTTCATCTTGTGTTGCTGTATGTTATTGCACCAATGTCCACATGCAAACTGCATTACTCAGAGCATGTCATTTAACCAAGACAATGCTCCTAGGTCACCACTGAAAAGGGACACTTGTGGGCTTACCTGGTTAAATAAATAAATACATTTAGTTTTATTTGTTTTGGGCTTAGACAATTCATATTTAGGTCACCAAGTAGGATGAAACTGTTTCAGTGACCCACAGAATAAAACTACTTGAGACCAACTTTACAGAAAGAAAGAGGTTATGTATAGATTTGTATTGCTACCAATAATGATTTTAGCAATGGCCCACCTAAGGTCAGAATATTTAATAGGTCTAGCTGTTGAAACAGAGAGGAAATGTAGCTCTTACTTTATGAGCAGCAAGTCTTGGATCTTTCATCATTTGTGTTACGAGGGTGGTTATTTCAAAGGGATTTGTAGATATTATTTATGAAAGGAGACAGTCTGTCTTTAACTCACAGTTCTATGATAGATATATTATCAAGCTTACAGAAAGTACATGAAGCTATCAGGGGACTAATTTTTATTGCTGATATTATGGCAATTTACATAGGCAATCTTTATATGTTTATGGTAGATGGCTAGGAGTGTAACAGTGGACTGAGTAGGAATAGGTTTGGGATCTGCATTGGATTCTATGCTTCCTGAAAGCAACATAATAGGTAAAAGTAACAGGGCAAGATTTGAACCTTTCTGGAGATGTCTAGAGAAGACAGAATTGGAAGAAATGCCTGTACTGTATTCTAGCAATATACATCATATCTCATATCCTCACTTCATCTGCCCTTTTACCCCTATCCTTCACCTTACCTCTGATCTCTCTCCCTCCTTATCACATGCCAACCATTCCCTATACCATGCCCCTTACCCCTTTATTCATTCGACCTACCTACCTCCCCTCTTCTTACTTATGTCCCCTTCTTTCTCATACGGACATTTATTGTAAACTTCATGCTCTGTAATTATAACATAAATGTCTCTTTTATCCTCAGTTAGAACATGCATTTCCATTAACTTAATCTGCTTCCAAAAATAATTTAATGACTGTTTAAACCTTCAGACCATTTGAAATCCAATTTGCAGATTTATTATCTTATCCCATAAAAGGGAATACCACTACCAGACCCTTAAATGTCAATAATTGAAATGTAAATGTATAATCTATCCTGTTTCTTTCTTAACTTCTATTTAACTCTGTAATGCTTAACTGTGATGTTGCTTAATTGTAAATGTTGTACATACCTTAGCTTGGGATATTCTATTTCTGTATTATTTTTCACAGTTCTTTTATCGATTACAGAATAATTAGTGCTATTTACATACCGAACGCTTTGTTTATAACATGTTGAGATTTGTTCTTACCTATCGGGCATTTATATTTATTGACGTTCTACTGCTTTCTGTAACCATCTTGGCCAGGCTTGAGAGTGATGATTAACAAATTTTAAATAAAAAAAAAAATAAAATAAATTAAAAGAGTAATTAAAAAATGTCAGGGTATAGACAAAACTAAAATTGAGTGTCCCAGCATATTTATTTTCCTTTAATACAATATGAATACAGTGGCTCAATCTCCTTCCCTAAAAGTTATTATAGAAATTGTCAGAAATAAAATATTCTGTAGACAGTAGTCTCTCTTCCTGTGACACAAAGATTTTAAACTTTTCTTGACACTCTCCTCTCAAGGTCATTTGGTGAATTTTAAAAATTCATTGGCTGTTGATTATTCATCTTAGATTTCTGAGGAGGTCATGATTGTCACATTATTTAAGCACAGAGCCTGAGAAATAAAAGTTCCTTTAGTGGGTCTGTTTTAAAGTATATTTATGAATACTATATATCTGAAAATGCTAATTGGTTGTAACATATATTATACAGTCACCTGAATTTACAGATCACAAATGCTTGTGGACAAAATAAACACATTTATTTTTCAGTCTTTAACAAAGAGCATTGTCACAACCTCAAGAGAAAAGGAAGGTTGCTTGTTAAAAGCTCAACGTACTGTATAGTTAGCTATGGTCTTTTACAAACTACTGAGTATAGAATACTGTCTCACCTTCACCTGCGGCTCAAACTATAGTTTACAACTGAATAACCTTCTGTTTTCTTCCACCTCATGTTTTCTCCAGGCAACATTGCTCTCAGCTTCTTTGTGAAGAAATATGGACAAAGCCAAAAATAATGAGGGAGGGGGGTCAAATGCCACAAATTAGGGATTTTTTAAATATTACTCTAATTCACTCACAAAGTAAGTTTTGCTTCAAACTGCATTTTCTGAACAGTTACAAGTATGAGACTCAAATGCTTACATTACTGACTGATTGTAATCTTCAATAATTTACCTGAAAAATCAAAAATATTATGAAGACCAGGGCAGCGATATGAGGCAAAGTCAGGGACATTCTGCAAAATCAGAGGTACTTGTGAGGCATGCTTGACTATTTTACTCTATGGCTCTGTTGTCTGTAACTCGATCCTCAGCAGCATTTACTTCCTTATAAGATTTTTATGTGGAAGAGCTAACACAGCGTACAGTTTTGTGGCAGGGCCGAAACAGCACCACACTGTGGTCATAAGGTTTATCTCTCAGATCAGCAATCACTCTGATGAGTGAAACACTGACATAATTAAACAGAAACTTTTTGTAACTGGAAGAGGTTGCAAGTCTGTATGTCATCATATAAAATCTGTTGTAAACGCTTCTGTTCCAAGTCTATATGATATGCCAGCTTTGCTTGCTTTATATTTTTCTTCTAGGTATAGTTACAAAATGGTCCACAGGGATAAAGCCATCAACCTGGTTTATGGTTTATAAGTAGTAATACAAAAATAAATGAAGTAATATTACTTCCTGTCTGTAACAAATAAAACAAAATATGATGATTTTATTTCTGTTACACTTTTGTTGTACAGATGTGAACTTAATAACTTTATATTTGCTAAACTTTGCCACATCAGGCTCATTTGTTGAAGTTTTCTTTCTATTAATAAAATTAACTTTACTGGACAGTGAAAAGGGGAAAGAAAATGAAGGGTTATGCTGGATAAGGCATTAAACATCTGCTACTGTGAGTGGATGAAGTTCGACCTGCCAAGGATCAGAATCCTCAAAATGTATTCCCTGAAAAAATATATTAAAAAAAAAACTGTTTTTTGTAGGGGGTAAGCCCCCTGCATCCCCAATATGGGGGGGGGGCAAGCCTCCCACACCCCGAACTTATATATACCAACTTTAAGGTCACACCAATTTGAAGAAGGGAGAAATTATCCCTAAAAAGGGCATCATTGCCAGCACAAATCGCCAACAGTGATTTCCCGTGGAGGAGCTCTGATAATCCAGGGTTGAATTTTGGACAAATGACACTGGAGAATTCATTCTTTCTCCACTCACAGTTACCCCTTTAAAAAGGACCAAGAACAACAAAAACATTCATGTGTCATTGTTACATAGCATTAAAAAAAACTATACGTGCCAATGAGAGCAGCCACATGCAATTTATGTAAGAATGGCTGTATTTTTCCCTTTTGAAAGATTCTTGTGTACTGTTTATTTCTCTACTGCGATTGCACCCTTCTTATTTGTAGCTCAATCTTAACTTCTATGCCTACCTTTCATCATCACCCCAAAGGGTTAAGGTACTCTTTTATACTCCATTTCATACATTGAAAAGGTACTCACTTTATCAGAGTCTGAAGTTTAAGAACTAACTTGCTTAAGAAAACTTTAATCTGACATAACTGTTTAAGAATGAAGTAAAAATCTTCAAGATGAGGTGGGCAATTTGACTTCCTGTTCAAAACATGGAATATGTTAATTTCAGATTAGTACAATTATGGTCTCTTAATGAAAAGTTAATGATAACAGTTTAACAGCTTTAAACTTCCAATGTTGACATTTATAATTATCAGAGTTGGTAAAATCCACACAATAATAAACAATAAATGAATATACAGACCTCTGATAAAGGTACAGACTGCTGATTTTCTTTGGTTTATGAATGAATATAGCTAAATATTTCTAAATTCTAATTTAGAATAATATTCTTCCAAAGTTATGTAAGCACTCAAATGTTTTTTATAACAGTCAGATTGTCAAGTTCATGCAAAAGCGCAGAAACATCAACTCTGTTTTGACTTAATGAATGTTTCATGCAAAAAAGCAGAAACATCACCTCTGGTCTGACTTAATAAAGACTGATCCTATATGAGCAGATAATCATATTTATGAGGGGAAACTTAATACTTAAAAAAAAGAAACTTGTGTAAAAGAAAAATGATGTATCTATTTTTCTATTATTCACATTTATAATGAAAGTATAACAATCACAAACAGTATCTTCTTGCTTAAGTTTACTTCTTCTATAGCTAATTTTTAAGACCACTGATAGAACATAAGACAGGAACTATGTTTGTGATGATGGACTAGATCTGGTTGATGGACTATAGTTCTCACTGTAGCAGTAGGCTATTTCTAGACTATAAGCAGACTCCACCTACATTGAGAACAATATCCCCTCACACTACACTATATAAGTTAGAGTGTAATGTGGTTTAGGCTTATGATGAATCTGTATGCATTATAGTCCTTTGTATAAGCCACATGGTATGGACATCTCTGAAAATGGGCCTTGCTGAGCTGGGCTGACCTCTGTTAATAAGAGTTAAGGAAATAACCACAAGGTGTATTTCACACAAATATATTTCTTTATTTCAGATATCCATTATATAATGCCCTTAGAAATACTGCTATCCTAAACCAGTACTAGATCATGGAGGAGAATGATTAGGCTAGGATCTCCTCACCCTGTTTTAAAGTTTGGAAGATAATATAGTGAAGACAGCGAAATAAGTTTTCTGTCATCTTTTTCTGTATAAAGATTGGGAGATATTATGGCATCTGTTGCATGATAAACTGTTCTGTTCTGGTTTCCATATTCAAGAAAGGATGTCTGTTTGCATTTGAGGATACAGCACTGGGTAGCACAGATAACACTTAAATGAGATAGTGATGCCTATGATCAACATTTTTTTACAGTGGACACATAAACACTGATGATTTATGATTCTGCGTCTGCAGCCATATGAAACAAGTTTGTTTTTGATTTAATGCTAACCATCTTTCACTTCAGTTTTGGGGGGGGGGCAGGGAAAGAAGACTTATCACATTATTCTCCATATGAGGGAACTTTAGCCATGGTTCAAGCACCATCACTCCTATGGTTATTATGTTATGAAGTCATGGGTTTTTCTGGTTCATATAACCCCCCCCCAGGTTACATGCATTACTGGATCATAGGATCATAAGATCTTAGGAGATTACTAGGCTATTGACCTGGAGGTCATTTCAATTCTAGCTGTTTCATCCCAATGTAATACCATGGAAATGTTAGTTGATACTCAGGATTGCATTTAGAAATAGATGCCCATGCCCAGGATGATTGTGGGTGCTATTCCTGATAAGAATTTATGGTGCCCCATCCACTCGTCCAGGTTCCTATTGAACAGTGTCATACAGGTGCTGTGTTTCACATGAATTGATAGCCTATTTCAAAGACATGGAAGTCACTGTGAGATATAGCTGTCCCTCCAGCATGTCCTATTTAAGTTTCAGGCCATATTTGGGTCCCTGGAATGGGTAGCCCTAGTCCCGTTTGATTTATGGATATGCAGCAAATTCATTAAGTTTGGGTCTGAGATTACTCTGTAAACCAGGCATAACTCTTTGCTAAGAAGTCTATACAATACAGAGTATAGTGACAGGAACTTTAGTCAGTCTGTGTATGGTATGTGCTGGAGTCCCTTGATCTTCTTAGTTATAAACCTCTGAGGTTCTCCAAGTATTGCAGGTGCTTTGTACGGTACATGCCAAATGCAGAATTATGCTCAATTATGGGCCAGATTAGTGCTGAGTATAGAGGGGTTATAACCTCTTTTGCTCTGGAGGCGATGCCTTTACTAATCAAGTGTGCTATGTAGAAGGCCTTCCTTACTACAGTAGACATATGGTGGTCGAAGTTAAGGTCGCAGTCAACTTGTGATCCCAGGTCCCTTTTACTTATGGTATTTCTGTTGATTTGATAGTGTGAGGGGACCTTGTTTGTGCCAAAGGGAATGATGATGCATTTCTCTGCATTCAGTTTGAAACTGTGACTGTGGTCCCATAGAAGCTGTGTTTTTTTGCCTTGGACAAGGCTTTGATGACCTGTTCTTCAGATATGTGGGGTGGAGGGGAGTCTGGGGGGGAGTTTGTGATAGGCTTGGAAGGGGTAAGGGAGTAAAATGTTCATCAAACCTATCTGCTAGCAGGTTTGCTACCTCTGTGAGGTCAGTCTGTGTGATACCATTGGTCACTAGTTCTGCACATACATGGATCTTACCTTTTAGGATATGTATATAGCTGTAAAAGGCCTTATGGTTTTCCTTGGCTGTACTTCTAATTTTTTCTCAAAGAAGCCCTTTGAGGATTTGACAAGTTGTCTGATTTGCCTGTTGAGGCTGAGGAGGGTGTTTTTCCATTGTTGGGGTCTCGCCTTTGTTTTCTTGGACAGCAACTTTTTTTGCATGTATTGTAAAGATTGTTGATGCTGGATGTCCACCATGGTGGCTTGTTTTTACTTGGGGTTCTAGCCTTGATTCTTTCTGGTACAGCCAAGTCTATACACTTATGCAAGTGACTGTACAGGGCTGTAGTGTAAGCTTCAGTGTAGTTACCACTTCCAGCTGGGAGTGGGTATCAGAATGCATGTATCCCTTCACCTAGGAGGGTATAGTTTGCCTTGGTGAAGATTTTTAGTCTTATTTTGCCCATTATGAGTTCTGGTGTTAGTGTCAGCTCATCTTGACTGATTTGTGGTCAGATTTTTTTTTTGTTCAAATAATTTTATTCAGAAATTTTTTTTTTTAAACAATACATAGTAAATATAACAGATCAAATAAAAGTGAATTGAATGAACTATTTACAGAATATACAATGGCCTCAGGTCAGACAAAGTCAAAAGGAATACAATCATAGATACACAGACAAATAATAAAGGTTATTGTACAAGCATTAACAAATTATAACTTGTATTCTTGCTTCCTCTTTTCTTATGAAGATAAAATTGTGTCCATTTTGAGTGTCTCTGTTAGAGAGAGAACTTTCTCCCAGGGATTGTTAGTCCATTTCTTCAGAAAGATCCTCATTTCCTTGACTTTAATTTCCAACAGTGTTACTTCTTTCAATAGAGTGAGAAAATCATCAATTGTTGGGATGATAGAGGAGTTCCATTTCCTAGTGATGCATTTTTGAGATAGCCATTATAGTCCAAAGAAGATAAAGTTCCTTATTTTTCATAGCAGTGGTTTCAATTTTATTCAGAAGAATTAATGATTTTGACAAAATGAAAGAGTCAGTAAAAATGGCTTGCAGAAATTCACCAATATCCTCCCAAATTTTTTTAATATGAATACAGTCATATATAATATGTGACCAATCAGCATTACATTTTAGATTACATCTCCAGCATATTGCCTCATTAGTATTTTTAAATCTAGCTATTTTATTAGGGGTGTAAAAGGCTCTATGCAAGAATTTCCATGCAAAGATTCTCCAACTTTGCATATTTGAAGTTAACTTAATATAATGTAGTATGTTTATTTTTGATTCCTTGGTTAACAACAATGAACAATCTTTATAGATAAAATTCCAAAAGTTCTGGTTAGAATTTATTTTGTAACTAATAATAATTTTATATAACTTTGAAGTTAAATTTGTCCAATTAAAGTCTCTGTATAATACTTCATGTAGATAAAATATAAATTTAGGTATGGAGTTAGATGAATAATTTTCTATTGTTCTACACATATCTTGCACATATGGTACCAGACTATTAAGAACTAATCAGTCACTACTTGATAGACTGAATGTATTAATTGTCTGATTGACATTCATGACTGTTAGATTTTCTATACACTGATACCAACATGAGCAATTATTTCCTTTCCATGAGTTAAGAGTATTTATGGAAATGTTATTAACAAAGTTTTTTGTAATATTAAAAGGAGTTAATAACTGAAACCATAATTTAATTTCAATATTATTGTTTATGAAGTTCCGGAAAGTGTTATAAATGTAATTTATATAATTTAGGTTAGTAGGCTTGGTGAAATTGTATTGTAAGTTGATACAGATGATATTCCAGAGTATATTGTTCTGTCCAAGCAGTTGTATATTTTTGCTAATTTATTTTCTTCCTGAAAAATAGCAGTATGTAATGTTTTCTAAGTGGAAGAACTTTTGGGATCTATCCAATTTATAACTGTTTTAAGATTTTATGCTTTAATGTAAGATTCTAAATCAGGAAAGTTTATGCCCCCCATTTCCCAGGGTCTAATATGGTTTAGGAAAGCAATCCTATTTTTTTGGGATACCAAAGGAAAATAGGTATTGCTAAAGCAATGTAGTTTACTTTTGGGAGAAGTACCATCTTTATTAACTGCAGTATGTCTTGAAATGTTAGGAACAATTTATTCCATTTCACTATTAATGATTTAAGTGTACCCAGAATATTATTATGATTTGTAGATAAAGTTAATTCTAACGTTTCACATAAAACAATTCCTAAGTAATCTAGAGAAGAAACCTGTTTTCCAACAATTGAATTTATGTTAGAAATTGAATTATTTTTATTATTTAATAACATGTGTTTCGATTTGGAAGCATTAATTTTTAAACCTGAGATGTGATAACATTTTTCAGTTAATAAAATTAGTTCACATAGTGACTCTTCTGAATTTAATAAAGTGAGTAGAATATCATCAGCAAAGAGCATAATTTTAGAATGAATTTGATTATTAATTTCAATACCTTTAATCTTAGGGTTAAGACGAATAGTGGAAGAAAAAAGTTCAGTTGCTAATGCAAACAACAGTGGTGACACAGGGCATCCTTGTTTGGTACCCTTAGTAATTTTAATCGCATCTGATGTGAAAGGGCCTAATTTTACATAAGATAGATTATCCTTATAAATGTTTTTTGTATTAAATTAATGAATCTTGAGGGGAAATTATACATTTGTAGTATTTTGAAAAGATAATCCCAATTTAGTGAGTCAAATGCCTTTTCAATGTCTGATGTTACTATTAAAGCTTCAGCTTTGTCTCTGTTTAAGAGATCTATAATGGTTAAAATTCTTTGTATGTTGTCTTGAGTGTGTCTATTGTAAATAAACCCCATTTGATCCTCATTAATGACTTGAGTTAGAGATTTTTTTAATCCTGTTAACCAGAATAGACATACAACATTTATAATCATTATTTAGAAGCGAAATAGGCCTGTATGAACTACACAAGTTGGGATTTTTATTTCTTTTAAAATAGGTGTAATCAATGTGTATCTCCATGAAAGTGAAATAATGCCTTGTAGATAAATTTCATTTAATGCCCTCTGAAGTACTGTTATGACTGATGATGGAAGTAATTTATAAATTTCTATAATGATTCCGTCAATGCCTGGAGCTTTGTTATTTTTGCCTTCCTTAATTTTCTCTTTAATTTCTTTAAATGTTATTTGTTTCTGAATATTTATGTTTAAACTCTCTGGTAGTTTATTTAAATTTGTATAATCTAGTCCTATATCTATTTTGTTATGAGGAGAATCATTAATATTATAATGCCTTGTGAAATTAAATTTGAAGGCATCTAATATATCACCTATATCTGATATTTTTTTTGTTTTCCCCTTAATGAATTATATTTGTAATATTGTTTGTATTGGATTGCCTGTTTAATCTCATTGCTAGGCTATGCCTATATTTTGGTGAAACAGCGTATGAATTTAATTTTAATTTTTCCAATGCCAGATTGGTTTTATGCATTATAATGTCATTGTATTTTTTATTCAGTTCTCATATTTCGTTTTTTTTTCAACCAGGTTCTCCACATCCTTGAGGTTAATTTCTATAATGTGTTTTTGAATATTAACTAATTCAGACTCCCATTCTTTTACTTTATTGTTACACCAGGAAATGATTTTACCGTAAATATATGCTTTTAGTGAATTCCATAAAATAACTGCATGTACATCACCAGTATTATTCGCATTTAAATAATATTTTATTTCCAAATCTAACCAAGTCTTAAACTCATTTAATTTAGTAAAATATGCAGGAATTCTTTTAGTAAGTGTTAGTTTCTTAAAGTTCATTTGAATTCTAAGAGTAAGTGAATTGTGATCAGATATGGGGCAGGGAATTATGGAAGAATGATATTTTCATTTTTAAATCTTGGGATACATATAATTTGTCAATTCTTGTTTGGATATTGAATCTATAATCACTATGAGAAAATTGTAATGAACTTTCATTTTTAAGACTAAATGAATCTAATAACTGCATGTTATCTAACCATTTCTTAAGAGTTCTTCCTGTAAATTTTAAAGAAAATGGCTGTCTACTTGTAGTCTCCTGACTATCTAAGATACAATTAAAGTCCCCTCCTACAACTAGACTACCTTTTGAAGTCTTATAGGTTCATAGGTTAGTACTAGGCTAACTGCCCTTGCAAGCCATTTTAAGCCTAGCCAGTTATCCCCTGTGAGATTCAAACCCTGTTCCTTGTGTTTGTAAGGCAAACACCTTAACCATTAGCCCACCCTCCCAACCACGATAAGTTCTATGTGCTTCTTAATTGTTCCTACTCCTATACCTGGAAACCAATAAAGATTCACCAATGTTCAAATTCTATTACTATATCTTATTATTACTATTGATAAAAGGCCATCTTTGTCTTCATAATTATATATTACTTGAGGATTAGTAACACTTTTCCTCCACAATGTTAATACTCCTCTGTTTTTTTACTGTGTGAAGAGCTAGAGAGCTTTAAGAAATCATTTGGATTCCAAATGAAATTATCATTAGCTTTAAAGTGAGTTTCTCATAAAAATATTAATTGTGCTTTGTTTACTTTTAGATATTTAAGTAGACTAGATCTTTTCCTTGGAATATTTAAACCATTCACATTTAGCGAGAGAAGTTCTATACTCATCCAGTTAATTTATTTATTGAAGAGTTCTGATAGGAAACAATAGCAAGTTATTTTGTTACTTATTTGCTGCATATCTTCCATACATATATTAATAATGTAGTAAACCTTCTTATTTCCTTTTGAGTTGTATAATATGTATACTAGAAGAGGCCAAAAGGTAAGACTAACAAGAGTACAATAGTTAATTTTATACACATGTATAGATACATATTTAAAATTATCTTTTAACAAACATGGAATGAATATCATTCCTAATCTGAAAGAACTAAAATGTTCAGTCAGATTAACCCTCATTACTAACAATAAATCAAACAACAATGAGAAGTTAGAGGCTCCATTATATGGTATTCTGGAGATAATAAATAATTGACTCCATCATACACTTCTAGGTTGATCCATGCACATAAGTATGCATTTATTATAAAATTAACTTAATACAAAATTTAGGAGATAACTGGAACAAATTTTCTTTATGCATAGTAAATCAAATATGTATTTCAATCAAAATCAAATATTCATAAAATGTAGGTAAAAATTTCAAATTTACTACACCAGTTACCTTTCAACTTTCATGAGTTTCTGTAAATTGACTCATTAATTTAGTAATTATCTTATATAATATACTATGACCAACCTTGTAAGACTTAACTACAATAGTATCAACAATCAATCTAGTGAGCCATTGTAAATCCACAAACCACTTTTTCTCTGATGCATTGGTTGAAGAGTTCAAATTGTATTGTTCTAGACATGTAGTATTTCAATACGTATATAAGTACTGCTCCAAACAGTACTATACATAGAAATGTAATGTAATAGAGCTCAATATCGTATTTGTACATTACTCCAAACTTCAGTAAAGAGCTCCTTTGCTACTCTTGATGTAGAGCATTAAATAGAGTAGATCATAAGTGATTGTTTACAGTTATACCTCAATATTAAACACACAATACCATTCTAGGCATTATAAATTTAATTGAACAGCTACCATAAATATCAAATAAATGATACCAAATCTTAAAAACATAGGTAAGATAATCAATCTGTCAGGTTTTTGAAATAATAACTTCACAACTCTGAGCCTTTTCAGCAGTAAATTCCTTTTGAATGCATTTAATGATTAGAATGATTACCTAGATGAATGAGAATGCACAAATTGCTCTTTGTTTGTATTCTGTCATTAGTATATCGAGTGAGAAGTAATGTTACAGATATGGAGTTTCCGATAACATATACCTTCGTAAAAATCAGGTATCAGATAAGACCTCACACTTTCTTTTCCTCTTCTTATTGTGAAGTCAATTCCCAATTTTAAACTATCTATAACCACCACAAAATATGCAATATACAGGTGCCTTAGAGTCTTGATATTATTTATTCATTCAATAAAGAATGCAAGTTCATGAATAATTTGAAAAAACAAAGGTAGTAAAATGAGTCAACTGAAAAATGCATCAACTACCCTCTCTATGGTTTTAATGGTTCCATATGTATATATCTTGTCTTTATATTTCATTTACCTCCCTTTTTCATATCTTGAGCAATGTTTAACAATTACTTTTCCCTTCTTTTTTCATATGTGTCAGATCTTACATGTTAACAGGTTTCAAGAGTAGAATTAGAATGAATTTGTACAAGTCTCAATTTATTACTGTAAGTGCATGTCAACTAATATATTGCATGTATTGTCACCTGTTTGAAGTTCTACTAATCCAGGAACTTCAGGCCTTGTCAGCATATATTCAGTGAACTTGCAGAATATGCTCTATTAGTGTACTTTTCCCATTATTACAGTTGCAAGACCAGAACTCACTTCCTTGTGTCCCATACTATAATGCTAATATGAAACTTTAAATAATGAACCATCCAACTTGCATCTATTGAATATAAACATTATGCAACTTACATATTCCTGCAGCTCACCCATAAGTAGTTTGCCTGCTATTTTCACTAAACAAACACTCCACATTTTGTCCATCTTTAAATAATTATAAATGTGATTCAGAATCAGTGTAAACTGATATTAGTACTAATTTCAACCATCATTGTTCTTAGCCTTCTTTATTTGTATGACCCCTATCCACAAATATACCATTATAGGTGTAAACATTATGGGTGTACCTAAAATTGTTCTACTGACATCAGTACAGTATAGAAATAAATAAATCAGGGACAACCTTTGCATAGATAAATGAGCATGCACAAATTGCTCTTTGTTTGTATTCTGTCACTACTATATGAAATGAGAAGCAGTGTTACAGGTATGGAGTTTCCGATAATATATAACTTTGTAAAGATCAAGTATCAGATAAAACCTTACTTTCTCTTCCTCTTCTAATTGTGAAGTCAATATCACACTATTCCTCAGTTTAAAAACAGATCTGTCATGCTTGTTGTTTGTTTGCCAGCTATTGTTTTTTGTAAAAGAAAGCATGAGCCCACATCACACTATACAATTGCTATACATTAGTATTGTTTTTGAGTTAATTGTCCCTAGAGTGTTTGTAGTAGGAACTTGTGTGGTCAATGGGGCATGTGTAATTCAATTTGCGTGCTCTAGGGCCACTTGCGAGTTAATATGTTCTGCAAACCTGGGTGCCTCACTGCTATATCCATTTAAGAAACTGTATTTGCTGCCGTTTTACTGTGTTACATGCTCCCCAAAGTGCCTCACATGTAGAAAAACAACCCAACCATGACCAAACATCATTTGATGTCTGCACTTGTGCCCCTGCTCCTCCGCTGATACAATGCCCAAAGACCCCTCTATACTTGCTATCAGTGAGAAACACCCAGCCCTGAGTTTGTTAGTCAGGGATAATTAAATTCAAGAATATTTTCTTTCTACCCAGATGCATATCTTAAAGAATGCAATTTTTACAATAATGATCTGGTGTAATATCCCCTGCTAACACATTTTTCTTTTGTGGTTTCTTAAGATGTAATGTTGGCTTTCTGGAGAGGATTTGACCTGTACCGGTAGAAGCTGAAGTGTGTAAGTTTGCTTTGTTGAATTTACAAGGCTTGTATATCTTTTGGGAAGAGGTAAGGTAGTCAAACACATGTCTCAAAACTTTTTAAGCTTATGTATCTTGAGCATTGCGACTTATACCCCCCCCCAACACAATGACTGGCAATAGCTATATCATAATAAGCTCTTCGAACCCACAATGACAGTTTCCTCAAATTAGGAGGATCTGCCTTTGGGTTGATTGTGTGCGATAACTTCTCCTTCTGTAGACAAACTGCATGAGCACAGAAACCATTACATATGATGATACAAAGAATATGACCACTATTGTAATCCGTAATAAAACTATCCCCACAGTTTCATACCATTATTTAATATACTTTATGCTGCAGTCATCTATTAAGTGAAAAGAACTTATGGAGATATATGTTTATTCTATATTTTCAGCCTTTCTTGTTAGCAGTGTGTGTTGTCGTAGGCTGTGTAGGTACGGTGCTTTGGGTCATCTTTGAAATTGAATACCTGGTGTCATGTATATTGTTTGAAATTTGTAAAATCAAATCTATTTTACAGAACATCTGTTGACTAGCCAGCCACACAAACACACACACAGTAGCTCACATGCACCATTCTCAGGTGTAATCAAAAAATCCACTCAACTGCACAACTAGACTAGAGTGGGAAAACCCACCCATTAGACCATAAATGGCTGGGGGACAATGAAGAGAGCCCCGCACTGAGCTATCACCACACACCAGCACCGAGACACAGTTGTCAAATACGGGAGAGCTGGCAGGAAACAAATATGTTCTAACGGATGACAGATTGTTTCTCCACAGCATTCTTGTAATGCTCCTTAATATCAACAATAAAGAAAAGAACTGATCTGTACAGACAATACCATGTGTTTTGGGAATAGTTTTTGCTCATAACTAAAGGATTTTATGTTCTTCTTCTGTGGGGAAACAGGAATATATTTTCAAAAACCTATGCAAGTCATCATTGGCCACAAGACACATACGCTTCATATAGGCATCAACAACAATGTTCCATGCCAACTCCAACCCAAGCAAAGACAAAGCAGGCTACTTTTAATATTCCTCCACTTTATACAATGGTGTTCGATAAGGAGACAAAATGAGATTCCAATTAGTGTAACGCTTAGCAATTGAAGACATTTTAACTCCTCAAACAAAAAAAAAATAAAAATAAAGGGGAGGAGAAACATCCAAATAAACATTTAAATGTATCTGAAATAAATTCTATGTGATTAAACTAACTAGATGGGCAAAGTGATATTTATTTAATGTGTAGGGTTTATAGTTAGAAGTTAAAAGTCAAAAGGGCTCTCTACATTCATGACAGTTTGCAAATGCACTGACAGGCTCGCGTAAAGGGAACTGAAGATTTCCCTACAAGTCTCGTGCATTTAAAAAGCTTCACTTCTTTGTTTTAAAAATAAACATTCAACTGAAATCATGAACTTGTTGGCTATAATAAGCTCCAGTGAATATGCAGACTTTGTATAAATTAATCATAAAACCATATCAATGACTGAAATTAGTCATAAAATACAACTAAACCCTACCCATTAACTAGCGACTAATATTAAGAAAATTAAATTAACTAAAGCATAGCTGTTATTGTACTAAAAAGTACAATGTATATTTAGCATTTCCTACTCAGCAAATAATTTCTTTTCTCCTGTAAAATACTGTCATGAACAAAAGTAAACTAATAGGGTCAATTAAATTATTGATGTAATATGTCACTTATGAACTAAACTTTAACTCTAAAATATGTAATAGGTGTATTATAAGTTTATAACATATAATTTACAACATGTTTAAAGAAAGAACAGACAATATTAAATTGTTACCTTTTGCATATATTTTTAGTTTTAGTTGATACTTTGAGAGAGGTAGTGAAAGGGATACTTTTTGAGTCAATTCTTTGCTTCTTTTTTTTACATCAATCCAATTATTTTATTTTTGAAGAATATATTCCAAACTCTATATAATGATAGCATAAATGTTAAAGAACAATAGTTAACTTTCTTCCTTTGAAAAAAACAATTATTTACTGTTATTTGAAGCATTTTTGAGGAACTCTAAAAAAGGCCTGCTTTCAGAGTGCCATCCAGGCTCCGCTCCATTTGTGGTCAGATTTAACTAATGAGGGTTCGACACTTGCCATCTGTTTGATATGTTAGTGAGTAACAGATCTAATATGTTTGTTCCTGTTGTCAGGGTATGAACAATTTGTTCCAGGGCATTTGAGTTAACAAAGTCAAGGAACTTTTGCACTAGCAAGTTAGGGCTAGAGTAGGTTTCCCAGTTGATTGTGGGATAATTGAAATCCCCCATAACCAGAGTGTTCAGTAATATTTTCCTTGTCTCCAGTTTGGTTAAGTAGGCCTCATGTGTGTCATAACTCATGGAGGGGGATCTATAACTGGTTATGACTTGAATGGGGGTCTTACCCATCGTAACCTGAACTTGGAGTAACTCCATGGAGTTGTCCAGTCTGACTAGAAGAGAGGTGACTTTATCTCTAATATGGATAGAACACCACATCCTTTGTTTCTCACACATTCACTTTGCGGACTGAAGGTATGGAAGGCATTATAGCCTTGCAAGGTCAGGGTACTATCTGTGGCCTTGAAATAGGTTTCTGTGACTGCACAGACATCTGCATCTGCCAGTGATAGAAGTGCTTCTAGGATATGCAGTTTTTTAGTTTAAGCTCCTAGTGTTTAGCAGCATGACCCTTATTTTGTTGACTGGCAAATATGACATCAGTAAGTTTGTTTTCAAGACCTTTCCTAAAAAAAGGCAGTATGGGGGAGGCAAGAGTATTTGCCAGCAGTGGACAGCCTAGAGGTGCCAGGTGTAAATTGTTTCTGGCAAAGCAGTGAAATTTGTTGACCATGGCTTCTCAGGCTGACATGAACTGGATCCCTTTGAATGACACCAAAAACTAAGCCAGTTATTGAAATCAATCATTTTTTTTGTTCCTACTGTGGCATTATTCTAGGTGAGGGTGATATGCTGCTCAAGGCTAGGGGTATACCTGCCTTGGACACATACTCAGAGAGCTCGATCATGTCACTCTTCATATAGTCCAGTGAGATATGTCTCAGGTCATTCACTCCAACAGGAACTATGACAGAGTTGTAATGGTACTTGTTGCTGAGAGACCTGAGTGCATGCATGATCTGACAAATCCTGACATCAGACAGGCAGCTGACTGTGACTTTCTCCTTGTCTAACCTGGTGAGTGAGATATCCATGTGTCTCACTATTGAGTCTCCAATGACTAGAAAATTTGTTTTCTGAGTGTTACACCTTACAGGTTTGGTAGGTGAGACACTGGTATTGCTATGTGTCATCGGTGCTGTGGGTACTGTGTTAGTTGCTGCAGTCTTGTGTTTTGGAGGTCTCTGGTGTCTTGGTAGGGTTTTTTTTAGAAAACTGCATATGTTGAGTTTTGTGCTAGATGTGTACTATGTGTATGAGTAGTGGTACTATGTGGATGTGTAGTGGTGGGTGGGCTGACAGCCTCTTCTGTGTTACTGTTTTGAGTGCAACAGAGCATGGATTCAAGATTCTTGGTGTAGCTACATCTCTCACACTCTGTACTAGAGTGAATTATTAGTAGAGGGCTGTCGGTGTACATGAGGCAATTGCTACACTGCCCCAAGAGACCCACGTCAACAAGGCTGGCTGGAGAAAAAAGAGTGGTGCAACTGTCCATAACGCTAAGCTGAAGACTGTTATCGCTAGGTGGGGCTTTTTAGGATCGATCAAGGAGGAGCTCAATGGATGGATATTCCTGCCTGTGTTTTTTGTTGGCAGTTTAATAGATTTCAGCTCACTAGCAGTATTTCTTTGACCAAGAAGATATTAAGGATGAAGGCTACATTAATGTGCTACAGCTGTATCTTAAGGGAAATAACGTTGAATTAATTTGTGTGGCTATGGTGCACAATTGCATGGCAGTGTGCAGTGCTGCACTATGCACAAACAAGCAAAAACCTGCTCAAATGCAGGGCTTAAATACCAGAAGTTAAAAAGTTGAAAAAAAAGCTTTAAAAAGGTTCAAAAGGACCAATGAGGATGCTTACTCCAAGCCCTAGACCAACCACCCTTCACCAGACAGGTTCCAATCAGCACAATCCTCTCACTATAGTGCAAAAAGGCCCCTTCCAATCCAAGACGGCTTGGAAAACATAATCAGAACAAACAGCCACAGACCCACCTGCAACAAACCTGCATCTAGACTATCCTACATCTACTAGCTACCCTATTTTTGTCAGGAACAACTAGAGAATGTTTAACACAGCAGAAAAATAGCAGTGAGATGCCTTGACATAAGTACGTGCTGCTTGCTATACATGCAGTCAGTAAACAGTGCATTATCTTTCCTAATACTAAATGATACCAAGAAAAATATTCCCTTCTGCCATGGAGAAATTCTGTGCCATGCCTTACCCAAATCCTTTTCCATAATAGGAGAGCTCACATATAGCCACTTACTTCTATCTGGCCAAATTGTTTTACCCAGGTCTGCAGTGGTCTATTGAGAGACCCTGAATGCTGCAGTCTGAATGAGTTAACTGTTTATGTCTTGAAGCTAGGATGTGAGAAATGAGACAAAAAGGATACATTTTAATATCAAAAAAGAGAAGTAAATAAACAAACGTGCAATCTCAGACTAGGAAAGGGAGGAGGGTTTCTGAGGAAGCTATGGAAGTTCTTACTGTAAAGGTGCTGAGCTAGTAGAAGATTCTAAAGATGGTGGGACATTATCACAGTAGACATCTTCAATTAGTAAAATATGTATAGTTAAGATTATCGCCTAAACACTGCTGTGGTAGCCCTAATTCGGCTGAACAGCCTTTGACAAAATGTCAGATGTGAAATGATCCGTTCTCTCATATCAGTCGAAGGGCACGGCCAAGTATATTTGACTTAGAAGAGAACATTTTGGGTGTATCTTCTACATCATATGTACTTGAACTCTCATAGTTATTCATGTGAAAGTTAAAATAACATCTTCTGCAGTGTTGTACATATGTGATTTGATGTATTTTGCTTTTAATATTTTGTTTCTGCTTTAAGTCTGTTTGGAATTTTTATAATTGTATAACTGTCTTTCTCACAGTAGGAATCAGCCAGAAGTGAGATACGTAGTGTTTCCCCTTGTGTGTCTGTGTGTGTGTAGGGGGGGTGTTGTACAGTTTCTGTATGAGATGTAGCATTTGGAGACCTTATGTAGAAAACTAAAAAAATGGGCAGTTTCTAAAGGGTTCCCTTCCTTTCCATCTGCTTTTTTCCTAGTGCATGTTGTGCTTGGTTTTCATTCCTCCACCCAGGGTAGCAACCATGTTTACTCTGGTCTACAGACCGCTCTGAACAAAGTTCTTGTGCAGAGTCCTGCTTTAGCCAACACTCCTTACCAGCATCATCATCATCATCATCATCATCACCATCATCATCACTGAATTGCAGGTACAATCTAAACAAAAAAGTCTGAAAGAACATTAGCTGTACTTATTCACTTTCTATGGATCCTTAAGCTTTATTTCAGAAGTGAAGGAGTATCAGAATTCTTGTGGAGGCACAAAATATTAAGATTTCTTATAATCTTGTGGCCGTATTGCCAGATTGTAATTAGCTGTTATTAGGATGAGAAAACAAATAAGTTTGAGTGAATACAGTGCAATCCCCATCCTCACCACTAGATGTTAGACTTGTAGCAGTAGAGATAAGAGTTTTGCTATCTTCTGAAAGAAATGGGATATTGATGGTTAGAGATCAGAAAATTAAACTGAATGCGTACTACATATATTCTGTTCTGTATATCAGTTCTGTGTGACAAAAAAAAATCCAAAAGTTAATTTAAAGTTCATCAGTGTAATTTCAGAAGGTAAGTAGTAGTACTTTATAAACCCGCGGTGGTGGTGCTGCGGTAGCGTTGTCACCTCACAGTAAGATGCTGTCCGGTTCGATTCTCAGATAGAGCGTCTTCTGCATAGAGATATGCGTGAATGGGTGTACCTTCGTTGAAGGTTGTGTGTCAGGCCTGGCAAGCTGGTACATAAAAATCAACTGCCAATCATTAGCGGACCAGAGTTCCGCTGTGGCGACCCCTAACCGGGGAAAGCCGAAAGACACAAACAAAGTAGTACTTTATAAATTATTGTAAATAATCAAAGAAAAGAGACATGTTAAAGAAGACAGTATATGCTTTAAACAATTATTTTGTAACATCAGTCTACATTTGGTTTTCTGAACTTCTGCTTGTGCAACTAAATTATATGATTGTGCACAATGTTATGATTAAGGGACCTCACACTGTCTTATTAGAACTAACAGAGCTAAGGTTGGCAGAATTCTGAGACAGTGTTAATAAGCTGCTATAAAAAGGACCACACTGTTTACTGTGAAATATCATCAAATTATTCTACAGCAACATTTTTTTCTGCTCTTACTAAGCCCTGTCCTTTTCTCCCTAATACTCAACTGCCAAATTTTGTTGGATACACGGTAGGAGTGTGGCCAGACACCATCAATATCTCTTCTGGCAGAATAAGTGATTCTAACACACTTGGAATCAAAACGTCACCTCTAAATATCTATGGTATCAATAACAAATGGAAACTGCTCAGAGCATGGTAATGAAGGCTGATCCAAGTATCCTAGTCATTACCAAAACCTGATTAAAGGATGACAGATGCTTGTCAATTATATTGCTGTGCTTTATATATATATATATATATATATATATATATATATATATATATATATATATACAGGTTCACTTTATATTCTCGAAATACTGAAATCTCAAATTTCAGTATATTGAGACCATAAAGTCAAAATTTAAAAATAGCGAAAGTGCATAATCACGAATTTGAATATCTCAGATTCATGGTTATGCATTTACGTTCTGATGGTGTGTGACTGGGCTGGTGTATTATATAGATTTACATGGAATTTAAGGTAAGTCTTTGTAAGTTGTACGTGTGTATTAGGGTAGGCAGGTGAAAGTATGAGTGTGTAAGTTTTGGTCTTTGTATATGTGTGATGTGTGTGTGTGTGTGTGTGTGTGTGTGTGTGTGTGTGTGTGTGTGTGTGTGTGTGTGTGTGTGTGTGTGTGTGTGTGGGACTGTAGAATGTCTGGGTAAGAGTTAGCTGTCTGTGTCTGTTTGTGCAATCTTGGAGGTAGTATATATAAGTAGGGGGAGTGTGGGGGTGCAGGGGGCTTGCCCCACTGCTTATTTGTAGTGTAGGTTTGTAGATGTGTGTTATGTGTGTGTGTGTGTGTGTGTGTGTGTTTTTTTTTGGTAGTGTGGGTAGTTTACTGTATGTGCAGTGTGGTGTATGGTGTGTTTAGGTTCAGGATTTTAAGTTTCCCGGTTTTGGGCATTCGGTTTTTAATGGGTTTGACTTTATAGTCTCGTCGATATACTGAAATTCGAGATTTCAATAGTTCTAGATTGTAAAGTGAAAAAAAAAAATATATATATATATATATATATATATATATATATATATATATATATATATATATATATATATATATATGGGTGTACTTTCCTACAACAAAAATTAACTTTTTCGAAATGGGAACGTACATCCCCACTTAAGCGAAAGTGCACTTTAATGAAAGTGCACTTTCGCTTAAGCTCACTAGATCGAACCTACCGCACCAAGGTAAGGGAATAGCCCTGCAAACTATCCCCTTACCCTAACCAGTGCTCTAACCCTAAGGTCCTTGACTATCGCACCACAGTGGAGGACATAGCACGATTTGGAATGTCTTCCACTGTCGTACGATAGTCATGAACCTTAGTGTTAGGGCAAGGGGATAGCTAGTAGAGCTATCCCCTTACCATGACACGTGCCCTAACCTGAAGGTCCATGACCTCTAGCCCGTTTGGTCTAGTGGGTTCACGAAAGTATAGTTTTGCGTTAGTGTGGGTGTACTTTTGAAATTCCAAGTACTGAACTTTCGTTCTTCAAAAGTGCACACCCACATATATATATATATATATATATATATATATATATATATATATACACACACACACACACACACACACATATATATATATATATATATATATATATATATATATATATATATATATTTATATTTATATATCTAGATATATATTAAAGAAAAGAAAATGAAAATGAAAAAAGACTTGAAAGACGATAAGCCCAAATGGTCATCTGACTGAAACACAAAATATCAATCCAAATCCCACATTACAAATAACACCCCTACACCCACTATTGGGGACCAAGCACCTTACACCCCCATACTTAAATATACCAACTCCACAATCACCTCAGAGAAAGGAGAAATCTCTGTATTAATTGGAATTACTGCCACCACACATTAAAATCTGCAGAAGCAAGAATCCCCAACACAAAAGCACCACAGTAAATATAATAAAACACACCCAAAAAGCAAGCTTAAATCACACACAGCCACCTATTAAATACAACCCTAACAATTAACTAAATCCACAAGAACCATAGACTGTAAGAACCCCATGGAGATGGTGAGAAACCCCACCAAGCCAAATCCATAAAATGGCAGTCATAACTTACTAGATGCAGTTCTTAGAAAAAAAACAGAGATGTTTAAGGGTCAAAGTGTTACCTAGTTCTCTCTCTGAGCATTGTTTTTAGCCAGCTAATCCAAACTTGACCATTCAGACATCAAACGACCTGTCTTGATTCATGTCTCAAGAAAAGGATAGGACACTAACTCTTCTTATAAAAAAAAATGGCAAACTGGGAAGCTGCATTAGGGGAAACTGATGGAATTATGTCTCTTAATTCATTTGGCTTCTAATTCAAGTTTAGACTAGACTGTTCTCTTTGACAGTAAGAAGCCTTAAAGGGAAACAGATGTTTCTGGATTACCTCCTTCATTAAACAGTTAAGCAATGCAGATGTTAAATGGTCTAGATGTCTGAACGTAATCAAGAGTTTTCCATCCTGAGATCAGAGACTAACCCCTAATATAGTCAAACCTAGCTATCTCAGTCAGGAAGAAAAATGGTGTCCTAATAAGCCACCTCAGGTCTTACTGGAGAATTATTAAGGAACTAATTAGTGACCTAAGTAGAAAGAATAATAAGAAGGGATTATATGCTAAGAATATGGCTATCCTGCCTAATGCTTTTAAGAATATTTTAAAGGCAATATTCCTAAACATTCTTATCAGTGCTCTTAAACATAATAGGCTATTCATGTATATATCCGAAGTATTTTTGAATGTGTAACTTTTAAGTATCATATGTTCTGTAGTATATATTCCTACTGAGCAGTCAAACCACATACTTTTTTATTTTTTTTTTATTATCTTTATGTTGTATATGCTAAGTCCTGCTTTTTTAAAGGAAACTCTCAGTGAGAAAACTGATGGAGAAGCTAAATATCAATTACGGCCCCACACTTACAACTCAGTTACCCATTAATTTTGAGATAATGGTGCTATTGTTGCAAAACCTGTAGACAACATATTTAATCTGTCCATCCAGAATGATCTACTCTTGTTTAAATATGCCATATGCCATATATGTTCATAATGTTGCATCTCCAAAATCTATTCAGGATTATATGCTTGTTTTTTTTTTTTTTTTTTTGTCTGTGACCCCTATCTAAATTGCTGGAAAAGATTATATATGCACAAATGAGTATATATGTAAATCTGGTCTTTCTCTGAAACAACACGATTTCAGAATAGAACTCAATTCACCATTATAAGGATTTTATCAAGTTGTGGCCATGGTTGTTTAACAATAAATTAGCTGTGAACACTAAGAATTGCATAAGTGAGCTAATGAACAAAAAATATTTTTCCCAAGAAGAAGAAATACCCAGGTGTGTGGTCTAAGATGATTCTTATTCTTCAGTGCAGTACTGAAACCTGGATTGATGGCGTGTTGAAACAATAAAGTTGGCATACAAACTCTCTAATCTGTATGAGCCTAGAAGAACAATCAGTGTAAACCTACTCACTCTAGATTTAGAATAACCACTGCTATTTATCTTAAACGTTTTATATAATGCTGGTATCCTTCAAACCCTAATCTGTAAGATATGGAAATTCATTTATCTTTCTTAGCCCTGGGGCACCCTTTGTCTTTCTCTAGAAAAACTACAGTGCCTCTTGTTATTTAATATTATCCTCAGACTGCTTCATTTGCAATATGTTCCCTCTAGCTCTTGTACAAGGAACTATAGTCATTATAAATCAGCAAGAACTCTGGATCGGGGGCCCAAAAGTAAAAAAAAGACAGACTTTTGCTATAGCTGTAGGTGAAAAGGCCTATGTGTTAGTATATTAATGCTTTTTCATGCTTTGGCATACATTATATTTCTGTATATATTCTATTCCATTATTTCTGTAAGGCTGTGATGTATTATAGTCTATATTTCTATTTTGTGAAATTATCTCTGTTGTTGTTTCTACCTCTGACCTGGGTCATGGAGGAAAATGGCTTTCATACCAGCCAATTTACCTGGCTAATAAAATGACAAATATATTAATTAATGAACTGATCAATTAATTAATCAATATTAAATAATGCATTATCAAATTATAAAAATGAGAGATTGCATGTCTTTTAGAATTTTAAGACTATTACACTTCTGCATTATATTAAAAATAATGTCAGTGGATATGTTTCTCAAACCCACACAGCATGTCCTGCAATGATGCGTACTGAATTCAAAGCCTGACACTGTCCCTAAAATATAAAATGCTCCTTACATATACGTAAAGTGTTCTTGAACTGTAACTTTTGAGTCACTTCTGTTCTGTAGAAAGACTGCCATCTTATTTGCTCCATACATTATAAAAAATACTTCTGGAAGTTAACACAGATCTATCTTCTTTCATACTGTTGTAAGTACCAGTGAAGCTAATAACATGAATTCATGGTATGTTAAGGGTGCAAAATCATATGTATAAACAGGTTTACCATGAAAATTGCGATTAGAGATTGTCCACAGATGGAACACTCAAAAGTTGGATTTTGGAATGTCCATCTTGCTGAACATCTCCATGTTGAAATTTCATATCAGTGAATGCACTGTGCATTCGCTGATATGAACTCGAAGTACTGTCAGAGATTGCAGTACAGTGCAGTTTGGGAAATTCATCCCTTTCCTCACTGTAGTGCGATCTTGGAGTTGGAATATTTAGTAAGCAGGGGGTCTGGAGGTGCAGAAGTAGGAGTTCAGTGTTTCTATGCTCCTACACAGACATCATGTGATGTGTTTGATTTTAATGTCGAATCAGCTGAATTCGTTCAGCTGATTCGAAATTGTGATTTGTGGCATTTTGTTTTTTCATGGTTGTAGTTTGCTGTTTTAGTGGCAAATTATTTTGTTCGGTGATATTATGATAGCAATCTGCATAAACATTGTAAAAATCAACTGCTTTCTAAACTGTATGGACCAGATGTCAACAAATGCTTTTTATTCTACTAGTGCTATCACAGGACTTTACAACTAAGTACTGACAAGAGAATCGATCACACCTGCCTGTGAGTTGTGTTTATGGTAATACTTATTCTCTTGTCCCACAATGTATAGAGCAGTTCTCTTAGATGAAAAAGTTTCCTACCAGCAACTGTGCACTGTTGTCCCTATGCACTTGTTCTGAATATTTCATCCATCTGTTATTACTCTGGGTGCCAGCATTTGACTCCATATTTGTGACACCAAGGCACAGGAAGTTTGCCATCTTTCTTGATCTGGTGTGATCTTCTGGAGCCTGTCAAAATGTACCATAGTGTGTTGTCTTTTCCAAAGAAATTTGTAGCTCCAGGTTCCTTTTCTTGCCAGGGCATAATAGGGGCACAGTAGCTATCTGGTGGGGCACATAGGATATGTGAACCCCCCCCCCAAAAAACATAACAGTAAAATATAGAATACACACCACATGTTAACAACTCACCCGTACTCCACTGTTACAAATGAAAAATTAGCGAATGCTGTAATCTTAAAAATCTTGGCAATGTTCACTACATAGGAAAATTACTAATTTATCAGGCTCAAGGAATATGGTTTGGGTGAAGTGTTGGTATGTTACAGTGTAACAGGTCAAGGGTGTTGCTGTACAACAGAGGTGGGAAAATGCTGTGCACAACTACATTTGTGCCTCACTAAAAATGAAAAAAATATATTATTAACCCAAATTCAAAAAAAGAAAGTCATACTTATTTTGTTCTTTGTATTGTAAGGACAGAGATGATATGATGGAAATTATAAAATACATTTAAACAAATAAATCACATTTCACCAATATTCAGATAAAACACACATCTTCCCACTGCAGGCACTGATGATTAGTAAATGTAGTTTAAATGTCTGTTAGTTCTTTGAAGTAGAAGCAAGAGTGGTCAGTTAACAGCTCCTGGATTACAATGATAGTTTTGACACCTTAAGAAGAATGTGGGAGAAGAGTTTGGCAGTGCTTGGACTAAAAACTTGGAAGCTTTAAAAACATACAGTTTAGCAAGTTTATTTTGTTGAGCATTTACAACGATAGTTAAGAAGTAAGATATGCTCTGAGAACACAAATCCAAGTAATTTAAGCAAAAAATGAAAAGGAAAATAGGCTTTGCTGCCATTCTATTTACATGGAAGTTTTAAAAAAGGGTTCCTTATGTCTAGCATGACTCATATAAAGGGGATTGAAGCTGATTCAGTGGAAAAGATCTACTACATGAAATAACTGATATGACTGTAGATTATTGGAATGAACTGGAAATAATTGGAAGAAACTGGATTGAGGATGGAATAAATATCATTAGGTGTTAATTATCAAGAACTGTGTTGAACAGGTGCCAGTGTCTCCTTTATGTGCCAAATCTTCTTGTGCCTTTCAGAATAAAGTCTGCAAATATTGTAGTTTGGTTAAGAATGTCTTATTATGTGCAGTAGAGGTAGATGGATGTGACAATATGAGGTATTGCCAGCTATGCCAGGAGACGTAGGGCAGTGGATGTGTAACATATGTCAGCACAGCTAGCTGGAATTTTGGAAATAATTAAATGTCATTTGTATATCAAACTGATTTGTACAGATACTTGCATTGAAAAATGTATTTGTAAAGCTGCTTGTGTTAAAAAATGCACCAAGTGTGTCCTGCTGGACAGAAAAGAAATATACATTTATATCAGACTGTACTGTTCTGAATAGGATACTGGAAGAGAATAGATTAATCTCAGTAAAGCTAACTTGGAAAACTAATAAGAAATTAAATTACTTGGTTTAGGCCATAAAGATAGTATCTTACAGTTGTGATTGCAGCCAGAGACAAAATGCCTGTGCTAGAGAATGTTTTATTAGCTCCTGTAGGAAGAATGGAAGTGTTTTATGGTTTTATATCTTCCAGATGCTATGACACATCTCAGCAAAGCTCTACCTGTGTGTATTAACACATATGTGCTAAGTTCTGGTTTAGTTTCTAGCAATGGGGGTAGCATGGGGACCAGAAGTCAGATGACCAGATGTACGTGATGTCATTCTGTACTCTAGGACAAAATTTATGTTTTATTACCAGATGAGAGACAAGTCTCAAAGTAGTCTGTTTTTTGGAACCTGACAAAGAAGGAAGACCACTCACCTATTTCATCTTGCCTTGCACTAGTAAGTGACCAGGGAATAGTAATTCTTTACATCAGTCATGAAAAAAAAAAAAAAAAAAATATATATATATATATATATATATATATATATATATATATATTATATATATATATATATATATATATATATATATATATATATATATATATATATATATATATATATATATATATATATATATATAATATATATATATATATATATATATATATATATATATATAAAATATATAAAATTAAATTAATATATATATATATATATATATATATATATATATATATATATATAGTATAATTGGCGTCCATTTTAAGAGCCTTAGAGTAGCTGGCTTTGAAGTGTCTGCTGGCAGTGTAACTACCTTATAGCCTGGGCAGAAGGGGACATAGCTAGTAAATCTGTGCCAGCCTTTCACATGGTGTGTGTGTGTGTGTGTGTGTGTGTGTGTGTGTGTGTGTGTGTGTGTGTGTGTGTGTGCACCAAATCTGCCCATAAGAAAGCAACCAAGACCTTTATTAGTACATATGCAGCAGAGTTGATTATGACAAAACTGATAAAAAATGTATAAAAGATTAAACTGCCAAACATTAATGGTGTATGTATCACAAAAGCTGAACATTTAAAAAAGCTTCTTTATGTAACATGTGGGAATAATGACTTTTTACTATAATGGCAATGTTTTGCATATTATCCTGAAATGTGAATGGTCCCACAGGTATAGACAGAAAAGAAAAAATACTTAATTATGTTAAGAAATGCAAATATAAATGCTGCAGGAGATACATTTGGAAAAAAAACTGAAATGACTAAGCATGTGAATTTGATAAAGAAAGGCTTTCAGGGTGGATATTCTGCAGAATATCAAGGAAAAATGAAAAAAAGTACTAACATTAATTGCTAGAAGAGCTCCAGTAGTGCTAGAAGAGGGGAAAGAAGATAATGACAAATTTGTAGTAGTAAAGGGTTACTGGCAAGGGTTGAGGATTATGCTGATGTGTATTTATATTCCATCTAAAACTGCTATTATGGAGCTTAAGAAATGTTGGCTGAAACAACCAGCTTTCAGCAGGAAATATTACTTATAGGTGGGGATTGAAATTTGATTTGCCATAACGGGGATATATTTGGGGGCCTAGAAGGGAAACTATATCAAAATAGGGTAGATTTGGGAAGAAATTTATAACATATTTGGTGTGAAAGATGTAAATTCAGTTGTCAAAACTCGGACCAAATTTATATATTATTCCCCAAGTTACAATGAGTGGGTTAGAGTATATATCTCAGGAACATGTGCATATAATTGAGCACTTTGATACACATCCAGTAACTATTTTAGATCATGCAACAGTGATTACTAAGATAAAAATGTAAGGTAATGAAGCAAAGATGAGACATTGGTGCTTCCCCACATACCTGTTAAAAAGAGAGGGATTTAAGGAATAGGTAGTGGAAATCATCCAAGAGTTATTAGAGAATATAGAAAGTACTCCAGAAGCTATAGCTAGTGAGTGGGATAAAAATGTAAGATGCATTTAAAAATAGGGAAAAATATAAAATAAGAATTATTTAGAGGGGCAGAAAAAAGTAAAAGCATTACAAAATAAGAGGAATCTCACAGAACAAGAAGAGACACAAAAGCAGAGTGCTAAAGTGAAAATAAGGGAGCACCTGGATAATATGCATGAGCTTAGAAAGGTTGTTGTTATGCATCTGCTTTTTGATAATAATTCAAGAGCACAGAAATGTTTGCCAAAATAAGAAAGTAGAAAGGGTTGTTGCCAAACTTAGGGAACCTATAACAAGCAAAATAAGCAGAGATCCTGTAGAGGTACTAGAGACATTTTAGAAGTTTTATGAAAATTTGTATAAAGCAGTGAGGTGGGGAAATCAAGGAAAAGCATAAATGGAAGTATCTATGGAAGACTTAAACATGCCAAATTTAGAGTTAGATAAGGCTCAACAACTAACAGTTAAGATAGAAGGAGATGAGATAAAAATGGTGACATATAATCAGTCTACAATTTTCCAGGAATAGATGTTATTCCAGTGGGAGTTTGGAAGCTAGGAGGGAAGAAAGTGATAAAATCTGTAAGGTTTTGTTTAACAGCATTTTAAGAGGGGGGAGGCACCAACGTCCTGGAAAAAAAGTTGTGGTGGCTGTGATACCTAAAGATGATAAAGGATATGATCCAACTTCATCTATACCCATTTCAATTTTAAACCATGATTATAAAGTGTGTATGCCTATAATGGCTAAAAATGGCAAAGGTGATGCAAAATTGATGGATATGGACCAATGTGGTTTCATGGAGGAGAGGCAAATATTTGACAACATTAACAGAACAATGACATTCCAGAAGGAAGTAGAGTATAAGAAAATACCACTGTTATTGGTGGGTCTTAATGCAGAGAAAGCATAGGACAGAGTAAGCTGGGATTTTATGAGTAGGACATTGGATGCATTTGCATTTCCTAGTACAATAATGAGGTTAATTAGAAGGATATATGAGGAATTAGAAGCAAAAATAAAGGTGGGAGGGTTCCTCTTTGATAGATTGTGTCTGAACAGAGGAACTAGGCGGGGGTGTCCTCTTTCCTCTTGCTATTGGCATTATATTCAGAACCACTGACAAATAAAATAAAGTTCTCCGAAATTCAAGGATATAATCGGTATGGTATTCAAGAAAAGTTTGTTTTATTTGCAGGTTATATTATTTTGTACCTAATGGAACCAGAAAAGGCTATTTCGGCGTTGTGGAACATTTTGAGACAGTTCTGTGTTTTTTGGGATATAGACTTAATGAAGACAAAACAAAGGCTATAGTTGTAAACTATGTATGCACACATAAATTGGTTCAGCAATAACCATATTTATGAGGACATGCTAAAATGAAGTATTTAGGAGTATGGAAGAAACTAAATAAAAGATAATACAAAAACTAAGAAACTAGAAGCTCTTGCCTATGGATATGGATAGCAAGATACAAATGATACAATTTTTTAGTCCCCTTAGTTTATGCACAGGTCAGGTGAATTTTTATCAATCAGAGTAGAAGTAGTGGATAGTAATTAATAAAGAGTTAAAGGATTTTATTTGAGAAGGTAAGAGGGCATCAGTCAAGTGGGATAAGCTGATCCTCCAAACAAAACAAAGAGGTTTAGCATTTGTGTGATTTGAAGGGATATTTTAGAGCTACAGTTAAGGCTGTTAATACATAAAAGAAGCAGAAAGATACAATTCAAAGTGGAAAAGGATGATGATGAAGCAGGGTGGTAATTTAAGAAATAAAACAAGAATGAAATTTTGAACACAGATCCTTAAGTTGAATAACAAAAGTCATACAAAATATTATATTTATAAAGTAGCAGAATGTATACTAAGAACTAAGCCAATACAGGAATAGAGAAAGGAAATTCTGCTGATAGGGATTACTGCAGTTAGGGGTATAGAGAACAGAGACAAGAGGGAACTGGAATTTACTGGAGGAAGCTGGCAAACCAAGTTAATGGGAACAATTAATTAGAGAGAGAACGACAATAGTAGGAGATAGGAGGCCAAGAAGACATTTGGATTGCAGGCTACTGATTGCCTTCCATATCAGGAATTGATATCAGAGTATAGATAAAGAGAAGGAGCTAGGGGAATCCTAAATGAAAGACATGCACTGGTTGAGTTTTTAATTGAATCTAGAACTGAAGTTACTGTTAAAGATGAATAACTGGTAGGGCATATAAAATATTGCATGATAACTATTGGAGTCAATTAAGAGGTCAGAAAAGATTGGGAAGCAAGACTAGATATGCAATTCACAAAGAAACAATGAGAGGACATATGTATGGTTACCAAAAATGCAACAAAATGTAGAAGATTTATGATTTTTACCTGAAAGTATTTGCACTGATACTGTTATACCCCAAGCAGACTCCAAAGTATGTTTCCTCAGGTAAATGGCAAATGTTGGAGGTACGATAGGGAAAAATAGGTAACTGGAAACATGTTTTGAGAGTGTAATGATGTGACAGACTTGAAAAATTATCTGCAGAGTACTCTGTCACTAATACTGAGTGAGCAAATAAATGTAACTAAGGAAATTCATTTTTCAGCTGGTATACAGGATCTGAGTTGCCTAGACATAGTAAGACCTTGTTAAGCTTAATTCTGGTGGATGCCAAAAAAGCAATTACAAGAAAATTAAAATGTAAACAAATTATACTGGAAGTACTGAATATTTTTACAGAGATAAAAGAAAAGAAAATGTGATCTTAAGGAAAGGGTAGGAGTAAATTACATAGAGAAAAATGGGAAATTTGAGAACAATACATGCAGAAAAATGTTTTGGAAGAAGAATGAGGTTTAAGAGATGGCAGCAATTTAATAATTTATGTAATGGTGTGTAGATTATATGATGAATAACAATGTATGTGATGTATAATGTCTGTAAATGTGAACTTGTTAATATGGTTTGATTACTTTTATATAAATGTAACATTGCCTGTGTCACAAATGATAATTCAATAAAGGTGTTTACAAAAATAATAATACCGCCAGTGATCAACCAGATGTCTTGGGTAGTATTTCAGACTTTATGGCTTATTTAGGTGAGAATAACGTAGTGATGAGAGACGTTATTACTGGTTTTACAATAATGATGGCAGTGATTAGCCAGATATTTCAGGCAATATTTCAGACTTTGTGATTTATGTGGACAGCTAAGGCGAGAGGTGTATTGCGATAAGTGCATTACTGTTTCTACAGTGATGCTGACAATGATCAACCTAATATTTTTGTCAATATTTCTTTAGCTTTCTGATTTGTGTGGAGCAACTTAGATTGTGGCACTTTAGTGTGTAGCAACCTGTTTGTGTGGACTGTGGAGGTAAAATAATATTATATAGCCATCAGACATTATGGCTATAACTGCTGGATAGGGGGATTGGCTGGATGAAAATAACTGACACTCTTGTTTGTTCAGATTAAATAGTCATTTTCTGGCTTAGCTGGACTAATGTGCATTTGTGAGAAGTAAGATTGACTACTTAACTGGATACCTGATGCGCAAAGATAGAATAGGTATCATTTTTGTGGAGGAAAATTACTAGCTGCCTGACCATGTTTACTTATTATTTTGGTTTTGCAGCAATTATGTAATTATGTGATCTATTCTGCAATATTTTAATGTGTGGCAACTGTTTATTTGGAAACTGCTTTTTGGAAATACATTACACGGTCATTCTCTTTTATTGCAATCAGACATCTGAACGGTACATAAAAGTGACTACATTACATGGTCATTCTCTTTTATTGCAATCAGACATCTGAACGGTACATAAAAGTGACTACATTACCTGGTCATTCTCTTTTATTGCAATCAGACATCTGAACGGTACATAAAATTGCTACATTACACGGTCATTCTCTTATTGCAATCAGACATCTGAATAGTACATAAAAGTGACTACATTACATGGTCGTTCTTTTTTATTGCAATCAAATATCTGAATGGTACATAAAAGTGACTACAGCTGCTTGATGGGGGTGGTCTGGATGAAAGTAACTGACCCTGTTGTCACATGCACAGTTTGTAGTTATTTCTCAAAGAGATAGAATGCATCACAGAATATCCAGATCTTCAGAACTTGTGGGGGTCTAGTTGGCCCCACACACCAAGACTGTATAAGTGGATTTTGACATGGGCTTAGTAATCCCCACTGCCATAAACCTACCTAGTCTAAAACCAACCCTGCTCAGAGATTTTTATATTTTATGATGAGCTGGGGAAAGTGTGGTCATTGTTTCTTTAAATTTCCTAACAAACATCTGTGGGGGTGCACTGAGGGTTACAATAGCTTATATATGATCACCATACTATCTGTAGAAGTAACAAGTTGGAAATATTATTGTAATCATTATTTTTTTTTTAATTTTCCTCACAGTCAAACATCTGATGCATATACAGGTGGCTATCTTTTTGGAGACTGTAATTACCATACAACTATGGAACAGAGGAATTTCAGTAAAGATTCTATGGACTTAAGGAAAGAGCCTTGCCTGGTGAAGTACCTCAGTTAAGAACAGCAAACCTTGTGAAGGATGTCAGTGACAGATCAGCAGATATTGAGCTGTGTAGACCCTTAGTAGGAATAACAAACCCTGTAAAGAATGTTAGTGATGTGCTTGTGGGTGTAGGGAGGCGACTGAGATTAATGGAAACCTTGTGAAGGACATGCTAGAAAGGTTAAGGGGTTACATAGCCTCAGCTATGTTTATAACTGGGGGTAGTCTATGCATGGTACTCATTGCACTAATAAATAGATGCATAAAAGGGGGCAGGCTGTTGCTGTGGCCAAAGCACCTAAAATGAGTGGGAGGCTAGGCATGGCAATAACTGTTGCTGATGAACATTTGTGTTGGGGGAGACTGTGGTCATAGATATGTGTATCTCATCATCTGTCATCAACACCCATTGACTGATATGTTTTTCCACAGGTTTGCATACATGTACTGAGATAGCTACCCAAGGGAGGATATGCCTGGAAATGATCCTTTGCCAAGAGAATGACTGCAATTCGGATTTTCCACACATGACATCTAACTCCTGGCCAAAGATGATGCAGACAAGCATGAAGCATTACTGGAGCCCAGTTTAGCATGGAGTGGTCAGGGAGTAAATGCTGTTGGTAGGTCTTGGCAACAGGTTCAGCAAAGGGATATTCTGTTCAAAGGAAAATGCAGTGGACATTGCAACAGACAGGTCCACCACAAAGAGTGGACCACCATCAATGAGGAGGCTCAGTGAGGCTGAGGAGTTTCTGGTCTCGCTTACTGGCCAAAGGGAGTTGCACTTCATACCTAGTGGTTGCTTGGATGTTGGAGCAGGGATGGCAACTACCACCTCTGCATCAGTGAAGGAATCGCCAGGTTATTAATGTCCATTATCATACAGTATAGTACACTCCCCTGAAAATTTGAAAGGAAGGACTGACCAAGTTCCACTTGCATTTATGTCCTTACTGCACATCTGGTTCAAATGTAGCAACCTACATAAAAATGTATGCCTATCAATGTATGCAATAGCTGGACTAATGTGCATTTGTGAGAAGTAAGATCGACTGCTTAACTGGATACCTGATGTGCAAAGATAGAATAAGTATAATTTTTGTGGAGGAAAATTACTAGCTGCCTGATCATGGTTACTTATTATTTTGGTTTTGCAGCACTAATGTAATTATGTCATGTATTCTGCAATTTTTTAATGTGTGGCAACTGTTTATTTGGAAACTGCTTTTTGGAAAAACATTACACGGTCATTCTCTTTTATTGCAATCAGACATCTGAACGGTACATAAAAGTGACTACATTACCCGGTCATTCTCTTTTATTGCAATCAGACATCAGAATGGTACATAAAAGTGACTACATTACATGGTCATTCTCTTTTATTGCAATCAGACATCTGAACGGTACATAAAAGTGACTACATTACCCGGTCATTCTCTTTTATTGCACAGACATCTGAACAGTACATAAAAGTGACTACATTACCTGGTCATTCTCTTTTATTGCAATCATACATCTGAACAGTACATAAAATTACTACATTGCATGGTCATTCTCTTATTGCAATCAGACATCTGAATAGTACATAAAAGTGACTACATTACATGGTCGTTCTTTTTTATTGCAATCAGATAACTGAATGGTACATAAAAGTGACTACAGCTGCTTGATGGGGGTGGTCTGGATGAAAGTAACTGACCCTGTTGTCACATGCACAGTTTGTAGTAATTTCTCAAAGAGATAGAATGCATCACAGAATATCCAGATCTTCAGAACTTGTGGGGGTCTAGTTGGCCCCACACACCAAGACTGTATAAGTGGATTTTGACATGGGCTTAGTAATCACCTCTGCCATAAACCTACCTAGTCTAAAACCAACCCTGCTCAGAGATTGTTATATTTTATGTTGAGCTGGGGAAAGTGTGGTCATTGTTTCTTTAAATTTCCTCGCAAACTTCTGTGGGGGTGCACTGAGGGTTACAATATCTTATATATGATCACCATACTATCTGTAGAAGTGACAAGTTGGAAATATTATTGTAATCATTATTTTTTTTCAATTTTCCTCACAGTCAAACATCTGATGCATATACAGGTGGCTATATTTTTGGAGACAGTAATTACCATACAACCATGGAACAGAGGAATTTCAGTAAAGATTCTATGGACTTAAGGAAAGAGCTTTGCCTGGTGAAGTACCTCAGTGAGAACAGCAAACCTTGTGAAGGATGTCAGTGACAGATCAGCAGATATTGAGCTGTGTAGACCCTTAGTAGGAATAACAAACCCTGTAAAGAATGTTAGTGATGTGCTTGTGGGTGTAGGGAGGCAACTGAGATTAATGGAAACCTTGTGAAGGACATGCTAGAAAGGGTAAGGGGTTACATAGCCTCAGCTATGTTTATTACTGGGGGTGGTCTATGCATGGTACTCATTGCACTAATAAATAGATGCATAAAAGGGGGCAGGCTGTTGCTGTGGCCAAAGCACCTAAAATGAGTGGGAGGCTAGGCATGGCAATAACTGTTGCTGATGAACATTTGTGTTGGGGGAGACTGTGGTCATAGATATGTGTATCTCATCATCTGTCATCAACACCCATTGACTGATATGTTTTTCCACAGGTTTGCATACATTTACTGAGATAGCTACCCAAGGGAGGATATTCCTGGAAATGATCCTTTGCCAAGAGAATGATTGCAATTCGGATTTTCCACACATGAGTCGCATACTGCCTGCTCAGAGGTGACCTGTGCCTGACATACAAGGCCATGTCCAACCCGGAATTAATGGACATGCTCCACCTCAAAAAATCCAAATCTACCAGATCCACTAGAGCAAGCGACTTAAACCTTAGCACAGATATAAATAGGACATGCTGGAGGGATAGATTTGTCACCCAGAGACTCCCTATGCTGTGGAATAAAATCCCAGTCCATGTGAGGCAGAGCACCTCGATGGCTCTGTTCAAGAGAAATCTTGACCGGTGGATGGGAGATCGTAGGTTTACCCTGGGAATCATCTCTGTGTCACTGCTGGACAGAGGCACAACAAACTAATGGGCACAGTATTTTTTAACATAAGGGGTGGCATAAGCCACAAAACTTTGGGCTAGGCTTATAAATGCCTTAGGGCAGATAGCCTAGTATAAACCTATGAACCTATGAACCTATGACATTTAACTCCTGGCCAAAGATGATGCAGACAAGCATGAAGCATTACTGGAGCCCAGTTTTGCATGGAGTGGTCAGGGAGTAAATGCTGTTGGTAGGTCTTGGCAACAGGTTCAGCAAAGGGATATTCTGTTCAAAGGAAAATGCAGTGGACATTGCAACAGACAGGTCCACCACAAGGAGTGGACCACCATCAATGAGGAGGTTCAGTGAGGCTGAGGAGTTTCTGGTCTCGCTTACTGGCCAAAGGGAGTTGCACTTCATACCTAGTGGTTGCTTGGATGTTGGAGCAGGGATGGCAACTACCACCTCTGCATCAGTGAAGGAATCACCAGGTTATTAATGTCCATTATCATACAGTATAGTACACTCCCCTGCAAATTTGAAAGGAAGGACTGACCAAGTTCCACTTGCATTTATGTCCTTCCTGCACATCTGGTTCAAATGCAGCAACCTACATAAAAATGTATGCCTATCAATGTATGCAATAGCTATATATTAATGTGTAGTTCCGTGTCTGCCAAACGGTGTTATAAGAGCATATGTGTGTGAGGAAACGGTGGTGTTATGTGTGCTACTAATTTCACAGGCTCCTCTGCAAGTGGGTCCAGCACAACAGGTCAACATAGGGCTGAAATCAGCAAAGCATCTATGACTAATACTAATGGCACCATGATGGTGATGTGATAGCATAGTGGTGCTGTCTCCTACTCTGTAGGTGGAAGGGATCATCCACATTCACAGTTATACATGTTCCGCTAAATGTATAGCCTTACTAGGATATGTATCACCAGTAACCATCATATCTGAATTATCCACCATCTCTGAGATGTATATGTCTTCCTTAGGGTATATTCATGGAGGTATACATTGCTATAACTCTAGGACCATTTCTGCTATGAATATGACACTTGAAATTAGCCAGCTGATATGCAGTTCAGTGATCCAGACACAGTCAGCTGTGAAGATGGTGGGTATGCCCTTTGGAATGCGGAATGGCATGCACCAACTGCACAGTGACATGAGGTATAGAGATAAGAAGCACACATTGCTGGTGGTAAATGCTGCCACCATTAGATACCTCTATGAGACACATTGCAATCACCATCTGGTCTATTTCCAGTCTTGCATAATAGTATCCTTTGGGAAGTCATCCATCCCTGGTAACTATCATATTGACAACACACCCCTCATAGTTGATGCAGTAGTCAGGGACTTAGGGACACACATGGATAGTAATCTAGCCTTTGACTATCACTTGTCTACAGTGGTGAGGAAATCATTCTATGTTGCACAACTTATAAACAAAGGTATGGCATCTAAGACAAAGGAAGTCATTGTTCCACTGTATTTGACATTCATCAGACCTATCATTGAGTACAATGCTCCCTTTGGTATGTACCTAACCAGGCACATCCAACAACTGGAACATCCACAGAGGTTCCTCATTAAAAGAATACAGGGTGTAAGTAAATTGTCCAGTGCAGACCACCTCAAAGCCCTTTCCCTGTATTCTGTCTCCTACAGGCTTTGGAGGGGAGATCTATGGCTGGCATTCAGGGCATTGTCAGACTCCACTCTGATGGACCTCTTGCATATCCACAAAACAAACAACACCAGAATTACCCATTCTAAAGACTTAAACCATGCCTGTGATATAAATAGGTCCTACTGGAGAGATAGGTATGCATCACAGAGACTACCCCATCTATGAAACAGACTCCCCATCAGTGTGAAGCAGAGTTCCTCCCTAACCCAATTCAAGTGCAACTTGGACAATTGGATGGGAAAACAGAAATTCATCCCTGGTTTGGCATCTATGTCTCTAATGGACACAGATAACCTGTAAATGGTTCATTTTCCAAACCCCTGCTTACACTTATCAAGGGTATCAGAACTTGTCAGAGATTTGGATGCATGGCTAGACTTAAAAAGGCCCTTGTGGTCATTAGCCGAGTAAACATGCATGACCCTATGAACACCATCAACAGTCACATAATGGTACCTTGACCCCACCAGTGGAGGATGTGATCCTTGACTCCCCACCACCTCCCAAAGTCTTTAGCTACTGTATTCACTGCCCATAACCCTCCCATATCTCATAGTGTTCCAGTCCCCAATCACTGTATTTGCCCTTCTGTGTAAGTGATGGACTGTGGCTGCCCACATCCTAACCTGCGTGGAATGGTGATGTCTGATGCACACCACAGCCAGTTCGTGCACTACCCTGAAGACCTTGGGTGTCTGGTCTGTATTGCAGTGCTCCTCTTTACATGTCTACACAGCAGAGAGGACCTTTCAGTAGACTGAACCCATGCTCCACTGTAATACATGTTTTTGAATGTGTTGCACTACAGGCCATTTCCTGCATAGTCTGGGGTATTATTGTGAATAGGGGTACAGAACTAGGGATCTATGGCATATATGGATCTATGGCATATATGACATCATCTACAACAAATAGCAAATGATTGTATGTGTACTGATCCCTGCTATTTTAGTATTTCGAAATTATATACCCGAATCACAAAACCACAGATGCGCGAAATTCAAAATCCCGAAGCTTGGAGATGTTGAATTAGTGCTTCTGGTGGTGTGGTGTGTCAATGGATGGGTGGAAGTTTAGGTAAGTATGTCTGTGTATGTGTGTTGGTTAGGGGCTTTAGTGTGTGTCAGTATGTGTTGTGACTGTAATGTGTGTGTGTGAGGGACTGTAAAATGTGTGGGTGTGAGTTTCATCTGTGTGTCTGTTTGTGCAATCTTGTAGTTAGTATATTTAAGTGAGGGGGGCGCAGCCCCCCCACATGGGGGGTGTAGGGGGGCTTGCCCCCCAGGTTATCTGTAGTGTAAGATTAAATGTTTGATTGTGGGGGAAGTTGTGTGCATGTGTATGTGTGTGCTGTATGTGTAGTGTACGTTCAGGATTTTAAATTTTGCGGTTATGGGGTTTCGGGATTTAGTGTTTTCGGCTTTGTAATTTCGAAATACTGAAATTCGGGATTTCACTATTTTGGGAATATAAAGTGAATCCGTATATATATATATATTTATTTATTTAACATTTGTTTACAGGGAAAGTCCGACTTGGAATGAAGCCAATTTTCAGCGGAGGCCCAAGGATAAACGCTCCAGATGCATGTCTGTGTAATGTGGGGTTAAACTGGAGTATCTGGAAAAAACCCACACAAATGCAGGGAGGACATGCAGACTAAGTACAGAAGGCATTCCAGCCAATAATCAAAACAGAGAATCTGTTGCTGTGAGGCAATATATATATATATATATATATATATATATATATATATATATAGTATATGGGTCTACTTCAACCCATCAAAAACTCACTTCACGGAATTCCAGATAAATGAGTCCAGTTCAGCGAAAGTGCATTTACACGTAGCTTTGTTTTGCATACTGCTGCAGCATCATGACAGTTGGAATTGCTCTGCTGTGAAGAATTTAGTATGGTTTACAGGTGTGTGTGTGTGTGTGTGTGTGTGTGTGTGTGTGTGTGTGTGTGTGTGTGTGTGTGTGTGTGTGTTTCACTTTAGTAAGCAACCCCAAAAATGGGGCAGGTGATCAGTTACTGCAAGTATTCTTTTTGCAGGACCTAAATTGACTCTAATCTGCCAGATCATTGCATCAGGTAACACTTCATTAATGGGGAACCAAAGGTTTTAAACTGCTTCATTGTGTTGCAGCAGAAAATCTACACAGACAACAATGTGCTTATTCGCAGGTTCTGTGATGTTTAATGAAAGTAAAAGAAGTGCACAGTTTTCAAATTACAAATAGACAACATTAAACATAAATGTCTCACTAACAGATGGCTGTCCTGCATGCTTCAAGGGAAGAATTGACTCTTACGATAGCTTAATGTGGCTACCACAGGATTATTACTATTTATGTTAGATTTGATATAATTTAAATGTACAAAAATACAGTATTCTCTTTGCATAAGTCATTAAAGCAGGCCTCACAGTTTACATACAGTTTCAGTAATTCAGTGAAAGTAACCTTCAGTCAAGAGTACTGATAAAATGTGCTGTACATTTGAGTACAAGATCATCTTGTTTGTATGCTACAAGGCTTGGGAACCAAGGCTAAAGAGGCATGTAGAAGAGGCCCCCAGATTCAGTAATCTTCTGTGCAGGACTAGCTTAGTCCTGCATGGAAGTGACCGTTTAGGAGCAGCATGGCAGTGCGCCATGCATATTAATGAAGGCGTGCTGCCTGAGCTCCTAAACAGACATGGAGCATGGACAAGTGTAAAGGGCGTGTCTGAGAGTAGAGCTCTCACAATATACACGCCCCTGCAGTCAAGAACTGCAGTTTAGCTAGTACAATGAGCGAGACCTTTCATAGGGGGTTGCATACCCCCAGCAATACCCCCCAAGTTTATAAGAGCAATATTTAAAATATAATATAAACAATTTATTTATTTTATCAAACAGATAAAATTTAACTATAGTTGCTGGTGCAGTTTTGCCCATTGCTTAGCTGCAGCTTAAATGGGATAAGAAGATAAATATCAAAGATATATGCAAATGAAACAATACTGTGATCGTGTAGTGGTCAGAGCATTTGCCTTATGAGCAATCATTCCTGGTTCAAATCACACTCCAGTATATTCCATTTTCCATGTCAAATCACTTTATGAACAATATTTTTTATTGCATAACCTACTAAATAACATATATTTGTGAACTGGAGTGCTGCATTAAATGCAGATGTGAGGTGTCATTGTAATAATGTTGTAAAATCCACAGATAAACACAAGTGCCTCATACAGTATATATATCTACATGAATCAGGGATTCAAATCAAAGGTATAATGTGTAATGAATGATAAATCCATAGAGTGTCCAAATCCACTATCTTCCTAAGAACCATTTTACATTTCTGTCTAAATTAGTGTGGGTGTAAGCAGGAGTAAGCGCTATTAAGCAGTAGTAAGCAGGATTAAGCATATTTAAGCAGTAGTAAGCGGGTTTAAGCCCGTTTATGCAGGGGGAAGCAATGTGCACATAGGTTAAGCAATATTGAAGCTAACTCTCTGTAAGCATATATAACCAGAAGTTAGCATTGCTTACCATCACACAAATCGCTTACAATTGCTTAAAAATGCCTTAATCACTCTGTATGCAACAGCTGCTGATCTGACCAGCAACAAAATAAACAGCCCTTGCAGGTCTTGAAACCAGGACCCTGTACACTATAGTCATAGTGGTTAACCAGTACACCATCACAGTAATACGTAAGACTGAGGTATCACCAAACAGATCCTCACTATAGGAATATTAAACTTCACATGTGAAAGGAATCTATATACAGTTTTATGATGTATAACCTACTAAATAACATAAATATGTGAACTGGCGTACTGCATTAAGTCCAGATGTGAGGTGTCTTTGTAATAAAGTGTTGAAATCCCCTAATAAACACAAGGACCCCATACAATGTACGGACAAATGAATCATGGATACCAAACACATATATAACATGCAATGAATAATAAATCAATACCAAACAGTAAATAATATGCAAATTAAAAATTAAGCAATGCTAAGCTTTGCACAGCCCTACTTAGTAAGTGTAAGCAATGTGTAGGTCAGCTAAATCAGTTTGCCCATTGGTATACCCCTTTAAGCAATGCCAACCTTAGTTAAGCAGGTTTGCCCATAACTTAGCATTTTCAAAACCGTCCAATCACGGCAAAGTGCAGGAAATCGGCCCTATTTAAACCCAATGGGTGGGAATACATCTCATAACTGGTTGCAACTTCCTCCTGTAGCCACTATGACTGGTAAGGGAGAAGGAGTGTGCTTTCAGGCGCAGCGCTGGGGCATCCGGGAGTCCAAAGTCATGGCAGGACTCCTTGTTAAAGACCATGACCAGAGACTGCTGCAGAGCCAATACCAGGATTCCTAATATAAAGTGGAAGCTTGGGACTGTCTCACCCATGACCTCACCAGTGCCACTGGCATACCTCAAACTGGTGAGCAGGTCAGGCATCACTATGTCAACCTGAAGCAGAGAAAGAGGGAGCTCTTGGATCAGTGGATCTAAGAGGCTAGGCAGATGGGGATGTCCCAGCTGTGTATAAGTATCAAACAATGTAAAACAAGTTGGTACTACAAGTGCTCACACAAAACCAAGAAAAATAAAAGAGCACAGCGTTACGAGTCCACAGTCTTGATTTAATATAAAAATAATAAAACAAACAAGTTAAGCGCTTTCATCAATAAGTATGACTTCTTCAGAACAAACTACCATTGTGAATTATACATTTAAATACAAGTTGCTGGTCTGCCATTGGTTCTAAACCAACCAATTCCATTTATGGGAAAAGGACATACTGAAGCTGCAAACAAGACACAATTTAGATAAAATGAATAATTTCATCATAAATGACCATGTCCACATGACATAACCTTAAAATAGTACAAAATTAGTACCAAAATAGTACCAAAATATTAAACTTTAACACTTGGTTATAACAAATATTATAAACATTGCTAGATTTGATTTGCCTTCTCTTTGAGAATTGGCATTATAGTAATATGCTCATTGAGCCCAGGTGGATAATCAGCAGCTAATCTTAACTGCCACATTAACTCTTTCTTATATAATACATTTTGCCAATCCCTACCCCTTGTTTCAACAGTTACAAATTCAAGAATGCCAAACTTATAGCATAAATAACCATCACATGTAATGCTATGCTTATATAAAGCATTAGTATCTTTTTTATTTTTGATATTATAGAGATGCTCATATATTCTAGTTTTGAACAATCTCACTGTTTTTGCCTACATAGAAGGAGGAACAGGTGCTGCAGATGGCTACATAAACCAGTTTGTTAGAATAACAACTACCACTTTTTAAGAAAACATGACTTTTGTTTTTATTATCAAGGGAGATAGAGGTGTCCTGCAATATATATGAATAATAAGAACACCTCCCACATGGTCTACTTCCATATCTTTTATCATGTTTAGTACTACAACTACTACCTGTCTCTAATAAAGACTTAAGATTGAACCCCACCTTGGTAGAAAAAATGGGTTTATCACCCAGGGTGTGAAAAACATCAGTATTAGTTCTCAAAATGTTCCAATTTCTTGTCAAGATTCCTTTGATCTGGGAATATAAAGGATTATACTGCACTACACATGCTTGCTGAAAATTGGGCGCAGACTGCAATGATGTCTCTATAGATTTTTGCTGTATGCTGCCCCCACCAGTGCCTAATAAAGGTATATAAGTATTACCCCATTTATCTAGAACATCCTTAAGTACGGGCTCAATAAAGTCACTTGGGTATCCTCTATCTAGAAACATGTCCCTCAAGTTTCTAAATTCTGCTATGACATCATCCCTCACAGTTTTCATCCTAGCAATTCTTATGGCTTGGCCTTTTATGATACTTTTTTTTCTGATAAATAGGGTGATGGCTAGTATAATGCAAGTAATTGCTACAAAATGTGTTTTTACGGTAGATTTTGGAGATGAAACCATTATGGTCTTTAATAATCTTAGTATCTAGAAAATTAATTTCCTGTTCATCAAACTGATACGTAAACCTCAAATAATCTGTAGTTGAATTTAAATATTGAACAAATTCTATTATTTTTTTCTTTACTTCCTTTCCATAAAATAAAAATATCATCCAAAAATCTGCCGTAGTAGGTCACATTAGTAGAAAACAACTCATTTTGAAAAACATACTTGTATTCCCAGCCCAAAAGGACAAGGTTAGCATATAATGGGGTGCAGGCTGCGCCCATAGCCACCCCCTTAAGCTGCTGGAAATATTCTTCTTCAAAGAATATATAATTATTCTCCAATATGATGCTCATCAGCTCACATATAAGCAAATTTTCATCAGTAGTCAAAGAAGAATATTTGAAAAGCACCAACTCAAATAGACACAAGCCTTCATTTTTTGGAATACAGGAAAAAAGTTCCTGCACATCTATAGTGAGGAAAGAAGTATCCACTGACCATAAGTCCTTATTAATCTGTTCTAAAAAATTCCATGAATCCTTTAATAAATGGGGGAATTTATTCATAATATGCTTTAGTTTCTTATCCACATAGACTGCCATATTGTGGGTTTTAGAACCAGCAGCTGCTACAATAGGTCTAAATGGTGGTTTCTTTAAACTTTTGTGCACCTTAGGTATTCCAAAAATCACCGGAAGTTTTGGATATTTATTAAGCAGAAAATCATAGTCATCACTGGAAATTCTCTTATCCATTAAATATTCATAAAGATAACTATCTATTCTGCTGTATGAAATGTTTATCTCATTTTTGGAACATGAAGAGTAGTTGTCTGTTATAAATAAAATACTTTGCATGTCATTAATATAGTCTTCCAACCTGTATAAAACAACACCCCCACCCTTGTCTGGAGTCATGATTCTTATACCTTTGTCTTCCTTCAAATTGTTCAACAAACTTTTCTCATTGAAAGTTAAGTTGTTGAACAATTTTCTTTTTTCTCCCCAAACCTTGAATAAATCATCTTTTACTAACTTTTCATAAGCAGCAACCAAGGGATGCAAAGGAGGATTAAAGGTGCTACTTCTTTTAAGAGTATCTTTTAACACAATATTAGGGGACTTCCCTGAAAACAAGATGCTTAAATTTAATTTTCTTAAATATAACTGCAAATCAACCATTACTCCAGCTATGTCAGGTATTTTAGATGGAACAAATTTAAAGCCCTTTGAAAATAAAGAAAAAAGATCTGTTGTAATGGGAATGTCAGAATAATTATATATGTTGAAGCCATTATAACTGTATTGAATGTTATCTAAACATTCTATTTCAGTTAATGGTCTTTTCACTTGACATGCTCCTGTTTTTACTGCATTGTCCTGTTGTAGATTTTGTACACACCCTGTCTGCGATTTGCTATTCTCTTTGAGCGTCTGGGAAGCGGAAAATCCTGAAAATCAACAGAATATTCAGGGTCTAGTTCCCCACTGCCCATTTCAAAATTGCAATTATTATTGTGTGCTGCCCTACTATTCCCATCACTTTTAACTTTTCCACTTTCTCCTTCTTGAAAAACTAAATTTTCAGTAGGATATACCTTGTGGGCTTGATACCGTTTAACATCTCTATCCAGCTTTTTGATTTTTTTTCTTAAAGATACCATCACACTTTTGGTCTACCCTACTGATAACTTTATAATACAGCTTTTCATACTGTTCAAACAGCAAATCAGTGACAATTTTTTTCATTTAATACATTTACTTCATCACATAACCTAGTTTCCATAGCTTCATAAAAGGAAACAGTATTATCTAATAATTCCAAACCCCATTTGTTAAACATGTCAGTATATATCTTTACAATACCAGCATCATAATATATTCCATAGGGAAATTTAAAAACTCTCGATTCCTGTGGAACTATTTCTCTTTTAATATATTCATTTAAATAACACACTTCCATTTGACACATTTTTAGTTTAAACAGTTTCCTCTCAAAGGTATAAACCATGTCTCTTAATGATTCAAAATTGTATTGTCCAATTTTCCTATTAACAGATGCTTCATTACTCATTTGTGCACTTGCACCAGAAAAAACAAAATGCTTATGAAGTAGGTTACCAAAATGTTCATGATTTTTATAAGTTCCAGCTTCTTTACAGTTACATAACTCACAGTTTCTGTTAGAATTCAAAAATTCCTTTCTTCCAGTAACCTTACTGCTAGTGCACAAGTTATTAGCATTTAAAAACTTGCGGTTAGTATTAGTATGAACTGTACCTTTAGGCAAACCTTCCTTGCGACAAGTTTTCTTCAAATTAGGGAAGTCAAGTGATGCAGGTTCGATTTCTCCTTCAAACTGTACCACACAGTTACTTTTGTGTCCATTATTACAACGAACAGGCTCCTGTACATCACTTAATTCAATAAAACTGTTAGGGTTGCAAGGAGAACGTCTTCTCTCACCACCATTATGAATTTGCACTGTCGTGATGACGTCATCAGATTTCTTAAAGCGGCAAGAAGAATTGGAACCATCAAGACATAAGGCATTACCAGCAACAACTCCATCGCCCTTTTTAGAACCATACAAGGCAACATCACAGCTCAAATCTTTTTTACTAGGCAGTGTGAATAGTTCTATAAGCCTAGTAAGCTCTCCCTTCAGCTCAGTATGACTTCTTCAGAACAAACTACCATTGTGAATTATACATTTAAATACAAGTTGCTGGTCTGCCATTGGTTCTAAACCAACCAATTCCATTTATGGGAAAAGGACATACTGAAGCTACAAACAAGGCACAATTTAGATAAAATAAATAATTTCATCATAAATGACCATATCCACATGACATAACCTTAAAATAGTACACAATTAGTACCAAAATAGTACCAAAATATTAAACTTTAACACTTGGTTATAACAAATATTATAAACATTGCTAGATTTGATTTGCCTTCTCTTTGAGAATTGGCATTATAGTAATATGCTCATTGAGCCCAGGTGGATAATCAGCAGCTAATCTTAACTGCCACATTAACTCTTTCTTATATAATACATTTTGCCAATCCCCACCCCTTGTTTCAACAGTTACAAATTCAAGAATGCCAAACTTAAAGCATAAAAATGCTATGCTTATATAAAGCATTAGTATCTTTTTTATTTTTGATATCATAGAGATGCTCATATATTCTAGTTTTGAACATTCTCTCTGTTTTGCCTACATAGAAGGAGGAACAGGTGCTGCAGATGGCTATATAAACTAGTTTGTTAGAATAACAACTACCACTTTTTAAGAAAACATGACTTTTGTTTTTATTATCAAGGGAGATAGAGGTGTCCTACAATATATATGAACAATAAGAACACCTCCCACATGGTCTACTTCCATATCTTTTATCATGTTTAGTACTACAACTACTACCTGTCTCTAGTAAAGACTTAAGATTGAACCCCACCTTGGTAGAAAAAATGGGTTTATCACCCAGGGTGTGAAAAACATCAGTATTAGTTCTGAAAATGTTCCAATTTCTTGTCAAGATTCCTTTGATCTGGGAATATAAAGGATTATACTGCACTACACATGCTTGCTGAAAATTGGGCGCAGACTGCAATGATGTCTCTATAGATTTTTGCTGTATGCTGCCCCCACCAGTGCCTAATAAAGGTACATAAGTATTACCCCATTTATCTAAAACATCCTTAAGTATGGGCTCAATAAAGTCACTTGGGTATCCTCTATCTAGAAACATGTCCCTCAAGTTTCTAAATTCTGCTATGACATCATCCCTCACAGTTGTCATCCTAGCAATTCTTATGGCTTGGCCTTTTATGATACTTTTTTTCTGATAAATAGGGTGATGGCTAGTATAATGCAAGTAATTGTTACAAAATGTGTTTTTACGGTAGATTTTGGAGATGAAACCATTATGGTCTTTAATAATCTTAGTATCTAGAAAATTAATTTCCTGTTCATCAAACTGATACGTAAACCTCAAATAATCTGTAGTTGAATTTAAATATCAGTATCAGTCCACTACCTGTTTAATAATTTCCAGCCCATGTATATTATGGATAGGTATGGCTAAATATTCCTCTTATGTCTTTGACAGCGGCAGACGATTGGGCTGTGAACCAGGAAGCCCATGCCTGTAGATTGCAAAGGTTGTGTCGCGAGGCAGGTTAGTAATACTCTTGCATGTACTGTCATAATAAATAAATCTAAAAGTTGTAGAAATTTACTTGCCAGTATAAAACCTGTATTGGTTAAGGCATGTACTGAATACACCAGACAATATGGCAGGAAGTCTCATATAGGTTGTATGTAAATAAAAGGTTAACAGCCTGACAATACATGTCTAACTGCTGGACTGCCTGTGTTTACTTTGGTATCATATGGTAATGTAGTGTTGCAATCTCTTAATAGTACTGTTGTATTAAGCACTGTTACCCACACTGTGCTACATAAATAAAATATGTAGGAATGTCTGTCTATGACTGTTGTAATCACAAGAGGTCATATTGTACAACTGAGAGAGACTTTGGCAGAAAACAGTGAAACGGTAAACAGCATAATCCAAATAGCACACTCAACTGAGACATGAACTGTTGTATTTTTAGCACACACAACCATGGTTCGAATCCTGGGAGTGGTAGTAAGCTGTATGCAGAATCATACCCCACAACTGTGCAGATATGTTCAGAATGTCCAGTTAATTGGCCCATATCTACTGCCTGTTCCCCTGGCAAATCAGTGGGAGGATGACAGGCGTTTAGGCAGCAAATAATGACATACAACTGATTGTCAGACATCTATAAGAACAAACCTGTCACTCAAGCAATACCCTAAAATGCTATGAGAGTAATAAGCAAAGTATGTCCCATCTCCACCCCCATGTTGTGAAGCTGTGACCAGAGTGTGTGCAGAAACAGAGTGAGACTTATGTGTATAATAATATGGAATCTGGTAATATGTGTGGCAACAGTCAGGTAGTGCTAACAAACATCCCCCCCCACAGGTCTGTCAGATACGAAAACTGTGCTTAGAAATAAAAGATTGAAATCCTGGACTGGTACTCTTTACTCTGGTATTGTATGGCATTGTTAGTGTTGCAGTTGCTCTGAATAATAAGGTATTACTCATCACTGTCATCCACACTGTGCTACATAATAAAACTATCTAGGAAACCCTGTATAAGAGTGTCGTAATTACAAGGTCAGATTGTAAAACCATGGGAGACTCATAGACAGAAATCAGAGAAGAGATACACAGAAATATCTATATAGCACACTCAACTGTGATGTACACTGTTTTATTTTTAGCAGACACAGCCATGGTTCGTATCCTGGGAGTGGTAGTAAGCTGTATGCAGAATCATACCCCACAAGTGTACAGATTTGTCCAGAATGTACAGTTAATTGGCCCATATCTGCTGGCTGTTACCCTGTCCCCCTGGCATATCAGCGTGCTAATCTCTGACAAGTAGGCATCATTTAATGTCATATAACTGACTGTCAGGTCTGTACATATTTGGAAAATGTCTATGAAAACAAACCTGTCATTGTACAACTCACCAAAAGTTTATGAGGGCAAAAATCAAAATATGTACCGGTTTCACCTGCATGTTGTCAAGACATGCCCAGAGTGTGTGCAATAAGAGATGGACAGGTATGTGCATAACATCAACCTGGAATCTGGGAATACGTGTAGAAACAGTCAGGTAGTGTTAGCAAACAATACCTCCACAGGTATACCAGGTAAGAGGTGTATACTGCAGGTAAAACTCAAATCATGTATATAGTTGTCTACATCCATACTACTGTCCAAACTAAGGCCATAGGGTAGTGTAATAATACCTGTAAAGTACAGATCATAGCACTGACTAGGAAAGTAATGAGAACTACAGGGATATACAAGTTGTTAATTGACATATCCCCCCCATATCTGCAACAATAAACTAAATACACAACCAATTGGCATGTGCTCCATTAAATCTACTGTTGGGACATATGTCCTATTGTTTGATAAATATTTAAATTTAAGCAAAACGGAAAACAGAAAACAACATACAAGTAAAAAATCCACTCGAAAAACTTCACTGAACAGCCTTTAATTCACCAGAAAACACAATTGCTTATTCAGTAAGCGCTTTTGTCTTGTAAAAGACTTCCTCAGACTGAATAACTAATCCATTTACTCAACTAATATTTAAGCAAACATCAACTCAATAATTAACTAATTAATTAGTTAACTGATTTCAATTCATTAGAAACTGCAATCAACATTAAAAGCAGCATCTGAATTTAAAATGGCATAAGCAAATTTTTAAACAAACACATACAATCAGATAAAAACTATCCTAAAAGTAATATTTTTAACCCCAGTTTGTAACTAACATATTTAATTTGTTTCTATGCATGTGCCATGTTGAAATATTCCCACAATGGTGTCACATCAGCAGTAAGTAATGCAGATGTATAGTCCAGCAGCCTCTAATTGCACTCTGTACTCAATCCCTAGGGGGAAAAGGCTTAAGTTGACACAATGGGATGTATCTGTGACATAACAATGCATAACCGAAAACATCACAATCACAATGACAGACAGAACAGTCTGTATGGCAGTAAACACTAGGCCACCAATGTTCCCAAGGTGAAATGTATGGTAATGTATAGGCCATATACCTTAAGGTGGCTTACTACTGATATCCCTCACATGTTGTAACAGCCTAGGTTATATATGGTGCATACCCCTCCCCCATAGACTGACTTACAGGAGCATATAACACTGTTACATACACGGACCTCTGGACTGCAGAAGGGCACACATGTTTTGTGCAGCTGAAGCCCACATATATATGGACCCTACCCCACAATATGTGTGGGGGCCACAACAGCACTGGAATGATGGCAGGAATGGCAGCATGACATAATCACAGGCTACTACATAACAACCCCTGACTGCATGCCATATGGACAAAGCCTGGTATGTAGGTGCAGGACAGAGGCCAGAACACAGGTCCATATGTGAAATAGTGTTGTCATACACTGAGTAACCTGCTGGTGTTACAGGATAGTAACCCTTAGTCAGGAATATGAAGTCAGAAACACAAATGGATGTAGCCATGTACTGGTAGCACTCAATACACACAATGCCAGTGATATATCTGAAAACAAGACTTGTGTGATGGACAGACAAAACAGAGCAGGCACACCTCTGGCCATCATGTGGATATGCCCACAGTTGAGAGCTATGCAGACAGACTGCATTCCATGTTAAACTAGTATGTGCACACAGACCCTGTAACACTGGTGCTATACAATGCATATAACAAAACTACTCATACTCTGTCTGTAGTTCTGGAACCTTATACAAATATGTAGCTAGCCTGAGTCTGCAAATCCTCTTGTAAGAGATACTGCTACCTGCTGTCTGTAACACTGCTGCCCACACACAGGAAGGATGTCCTCTATACATGAAAGGTAAAGGGACCATGCTCACATGATGTAGGAATTTATAGTAGTGGGTTGCCATGATGGTGGTAATTGGAAGTACTACACAGCATGTTGCATGCAAGTAGCAAGTCGAGGACACTGACTGGTGCAGAGGCCATCACCTGATCATGTGCATCAGCTACAAAATCCATTCTGCAATCTATTCAAAGCAGCTCGTTCCATTTACTGGAGAGAGAACGAGATAGAGAGAGAGAGTGAAAGCCAAAAAAAAAAAAAGACAACAAAAATAATAAAATAAAAAAAAAATCCATCCAGCAAACTTTCCAGAACAGTCATCATTCCCACAAGAGGTATGTGAGGTATATATGCATGTAAATGAATGCAGTACTTGGTCCATAATAATGGGATAGATGATGTGGAATGATTTATATGTTCCATCAGGTGTTGTTGTAATGATATCCAGCTGAACAACTGCTATGGGCAATAGTGTCTGTCCCTGTGGGTAGTGGGTCATACCCGTCAACTGTGCAGAGCAGCACTGACTGACAAGATGTAAGTCATCATAGTGTGTGTTGTGTAATGGAAAATATGCATATTAGTGTGGCCAATAGCTGGTGGTGGAAGTAATGCCATTATGATGGACATGTGGGTTACAGAGCCCACCACTTGCAGGACACTCAAGTTAACATGTAGCATGTAGAAATGCCATAGGTGTGTAATAGGCTTACCTGCAATCTGTCCCTTTATATATACCCCATAATGTTAGGCTGTGTCCACATGTGGCACCTGTCTGTATTGTAGCAAGGCAGAACAGTGTAGCTGTGCAGGAAGGAGAGTTAGAGAGTGTGGACCTGATGTCTGAACGCACCCCATATATATATATATATATATATATATATATATATATATATATATATATATATATATATATATATATATATGTGTGTGTGTGTGTGTGTGTGTGTGTGTGTGTGTGTGTGTGTGTGTGTGTGTATATATATATATATATATATATATATATATATATATATATATATATATAGGTGTGTGTGTGTGTGTGTGTGTGTGTGTGTGTGTGTGTGTGTGTGTGTGTGTGTGTGTGTGTGTGTGTATATATATATATATATATATATATATATATATATGTTAGGAAAATATGTATTAGTAATATGCATGCTTAGTGCAAACGAGGTTTAAAAAGGGTTAATACATTTATTCTGTTCACACTGCATGAAAATCTGTACAAGCTACTAGAGACATTCCAATCCTGTTATGTCATGAAAATATGTGTAGCAGCAATGATTCTGTTTATGCCGTGAAAATTATGTCCAGTCATTAAAAGCTTAACAAGAAGCATTTGATTTCTACTAGTGTCATGAGACTTAACAAAGAGTTATTGATTTTCTGCTTATGCTGTGAGAAAGTATATAATTATTAGAAGCTTTGATAAAAAGAACAATGAATGTGTGAGAGTTTAAACCATAGTCAGCATTACTTGTACCTAAGCTTGAATCTAGGTAAAATGTAACACATATATATTAGAACTGCACAATTGAAGAATTGAAAGATTGTGATGGGCTAAAAATGCCTCAAGAACAGGTTGTTTTTCTCAAATGTTTTTTGGAAGTTGACAATATTCCAGTCATGTCAGCAGTGGTCACTGAAAATAGAAGTGTTATAAAAAATAAAACCATTTATTAGAGATCCCATTGAGACCAGGTCTCGAACAAGGGCAGGTAACTCAGATAAAAGCATCGAGTTGAGACAAATGGTTAGTAATTTACGATCTATGAGTGAAGAAGAAATATGCCCGCTTATAGAAGTACCCAATCCTCAGGCAGGTCAAGATGGTCAAGACCCAACTATGCTGTAACACATAGTGAGTTTTAAATCTGAACATGTCAGCAGGAAATCTAAGTAACATTTTCTGTAGAATAATACAGAAAGCTGTGTCTAACTACATCAGAAATAGAATAGTAACATTTCTTAGAGCTGTATAAAAGTAGCATACTGCTCACTAATAATTCAGACAAATCCTGTATCTACATGCTTTTGTCTCCTTGCTGCAAGTAATAAAGAATGCTTTACTTGAACCTTACGTGCATTGGTCTTTGAAGTTTTTTCCTTTGACAAATTGGTCCTTCGGACCGGAAACCTTCGCTTCACCTCGGATCAGACGGGCCAGGTGGTTGAAACCGTATGGGGAAGAAACCAAATCAGTTCTTCTTATATGAAAAATCCTCCGACTGAATTGTCACTCAAAAGAGGCCAGCCACTTTCTGATCTGCTACTGAAGGACATGTTTCCACGAATCAGGTGATCAATCACGTAAGCTCAGGTTAGGTGAATCTACTTTTTTCTGTTTTCTGTTTTAGATCAGGGACTGGATAAGTATTGTTTCTGTCAAGATTTTTTATTGCTTACAAGTCAGGGACAGAAAAGATTACTGTCTTGTCATAGATCAGGAGAAACAGAATAAGTAGGCAGTCATTGTGAAGAGACTATAACAAAATCCATGGTACCACATTAAAAACTAAGAGAAGTTATGTAACAATCAAAGGATAGAATAAAATGGGTAATAATTGCACAAAAAGACCCCAAAGTCCGCCGTTAACAGAAGACGCAAAATACATGCAGTCGCAGCGCACCGACAATATTAAATATTATTCAAAATGGGTTAATAAGTACAAATTCGATGGAAAATTAGAAAAATCCTTGCTTATCAAACTTATTAAACAGCTCAAAACCGATTCCAAAGGTCAGGTAAAAAATCAATGTCATTTAGGAATTCCTCAGGCACACAGGTGGCTTGAGGAAATAAACCGTAGGGAACAAAAGAACAAAAATTCAAAAACAATGTTTTTAGACAAAGAGGACAATAACCTAGTAATAGCATCAGCCCCTCCTCCTCCCTTGCCAGAATACGAAGCAAGTGAACAGGTTAGTCCACCCCCACTATATCCTGTGGTCACTGAAAATAGAAGTGTTATAAAAAATAAAACCATTTATTAGAGTTCCCATCGAGACCAGGTCTCGAACAAGGGCAGGTAACTCGGATAAAGGCATCGAGTTGAGACAAATGGTTAGTAATTTACGATCTATGAGTGAAGAAGAAATATGCCCGCTTATAGAAGTACCCAATCCTCAGGCAGGTCAAGATGGTCAAGACCCAACTATTTTAGTGTATAGACCATGGACTCTGGAAGATATCCGGAAAGCCACTGAGGGAATTCCCCATCCAGAAATTAATTTTAGAAAATTCCTAGAAGATTTACAAGGAATGAGGTTAAGTTATAACCTAAATGGAGAAGAAGTAGAAAAGGTAGTTAGACAAATTGTGGGGCCAGATTGGTACATGATTAGTGGCAACTGGAATCCCCGTGACGCTGCACAAAGACCCATCCCACATAGCAGTGCAGAACTAGACAACAGAGTAAAAGGTCTTACAGACCGCATCTATGAAAAATGGAAACCTAGGGCAGACTGGACTTGCATTAATCAATGCATCCAACAAGAAGGTGAAACAATTGACCGATATTATGCTAGATTACTAGAATGTTTTAATAACCACTGTGGAATGCAGGTTCCTGAAGATCAAACACAAGATTCCCCATATGAGCAGCAGTTAAAGAATGCATTTTTAAAGGGCAGTATTGCATCTATAAGCAGTTTTATTATAAAACACATGGTAGACCATCGTACAAGTAGGTTACAGTCATTACTTGAATATGCTAGGCATGCCGAAAGTTATTTTAATAGCAAAAAGAAAAAGAAAGCTCAAGTATTTACTGCAGAAGATGGAGCAGAAGTTTATGTATTACAGTCCAGGAAAAAGGGCAAGAAAAATGCTCAGGGAAACAAACAATCTGATAGATTTTGAAGGGCAAAAGAAAAGCGGAGAATGTTTCAAATGCGGTAAAAAGGGACTCTTGGCAAAGGATTGCAAGAAAAATAAGAAGGCAGCAATGGAAGCTAAAATGAGGAAGGTGAGGATTGACTATATGAAAGTCAAGAATCACTAGAAGGAGCTAATAGAGAAAGGACAAATGAGGATGTGACAGAGGGAGTAGAGGATGTGACAGAGGGAGTAGAGGAAGTGCAAGAAGTTACTAGTAATGAAGAAAATGAAATATTAGACCTAGCTTTATTGAGCCTGAAGCTCTATTTAGCAGACACAAAACTAGAAATTACACTCTTGGTAGAAGTGAGGGAAGTCAAATTTCTGTGTGACTCAGGGGCATCACGGACCCTGATACACCCCTCCAAACCACCAAAAAACATGGAGTCACCTGATTACATACTAGTAAAAGCAGCTAATGGACAGCTATACCAAGAGCCCCTCTCCCATAATATTGCAATAACAGATCCAGTTTCAGGACTGACTCTAAAAAGCAAAATTGTTGTTTCTGCAAAATGTCCAGTAAACCTTTTAGGCAGACACCTCATGCATCTATTTGGTATAGCAGTAGTCCCAACCATGCAGGGTATGGAAGCACAATGACAAATTGATACCTTTGCAGTGCAATCGGAGGGTGAAATGTTTTATTGGTACAGCCAGGACTTGGTTATGACCGGTCCAGGGACTGTGACCAAAGAGTTAATGAATGTAGCCATCAGCAAGTTCCCCTCCCTTGACATTGATAAGCAACACCTGTTGCACTGTACCCTGTATTATTGTAACACACCAGGACCTGATAAGGAATATGAGCAAGAATTGTTTAAAAATCATGCAAACAGATTGATATTGCGTAACCTATACTGGGACACAGAAGGAAACAGTGTAGCTAGCTGTTCATTGCCCCAGGAGTTCTTTGCACTTTATAAATCTAATTGATTACCACATGTTAGCCTAACCAAAAACAGAAATGTAGAATGGGCAGACCTAGGAGAAAAAGTCACGAGATGGGAAAAACAGACAGAACTATTACTGTCAGAGCAGGGAATACAAATACAAAAGTTGAATTGGATAACTCAAACCAATCCAGCTATACACTTGCAGTCTAGCAAGGACAGCTGATTGACCCTCCTGTTAGAGGAGGAAGAAAATGCCTTATGAAGTATACCAGAAACTCTCTGGTTGACAGGGAAATCAGACATAGGACTTATTCGTACAGTGGGACCAGCTACTCTCATGCCAGAATCAGCATTTAGACCACAAAAAAGACAGTATCCCTTAAGAAAAGATGCAGAGGCAGGAATCAAAACTATCATAGCAGCTTTACTTAAAGAAGGGGTATTGGTGGAATCTTTTGATTCACCATGTAACACACCCTTATTTCCAGTTAAAAAGGCTAATGGAGAATGGTGTATGGTCCAATATTTACAAGCTGTAAATGATGCAGTAATACCAAGGGCACCCACGGTGCCAGACCCACACACCCTGTTGAATGATTTAAAACCTCAACAAAAGTATTTTTCTGTGGTAGATATCAGCAATGCGTTCTTTTCCATACCGACACACCCTGATAGCCAGTATTGGTTTGCATTTGTATTTCAGGGGAAAAGGTATACATATACGCGACTACCACAGGGATATTGTGAAAGTCCAATAATATTCTCACAAGAAATGGCAAGCAACTTGATGAGATTTATCCCATCAAGAGGCAGTCAGATTTTACTTTACATTGATGACATCTTGCTGGCAGCCCCCATCCAGCAAGATCGTAGGGAAGATACCATATCACTATTACGATTTTTAGCCACTGAAGGACATAAGGTAAACAAAAGTAAACTGCAGCTTTGGAAAAACAAGTCAAATATCTGGGATATGTAATATCCAAAGAAGGTAGAACATTAGATGAGGACAGAAAAGTAGCAATTTTGCAAGCACCAAAACCCACTACCAAGAAGGAAATTATGTCCTTCCTGGGTACAACTAATTTTTGCCGGAGCTGGATTCCAAACTATGCTTTGGAAACTGCACTTCTGACTGACCTTATATACAAAAAACCTATGGCAGCACAAGATTTATTACAGTGGACACCAGAGGCAGAATCAGCCTTCTGTAAACTGAAACAATTAATAGCATCCTCATTAGTTCTAGGATTACCAAACTACCATAAATGTTTTTTCCAAACTGTAGATTGTAAGCAAGGTTATATAATTAGATCCAGTGGCACGGTCCTTATCCCACTGTGTACAAGCAGTAGTTGCAGCTGCAATGGCAGTACAGGCTTCAGCCTCAGTAGTCTTATTCCACCCTCTCACTTTGAGAGTGCCTCATGCAGTCGCAATTATTTTACTGCAAGAAAAAGTAGCATATCTTTCCCCTGCTAGTCACCTTTCCTGTATGACCATATTGTTGAGTCAGCCTCATATGACAATTGAACGATGCACAACTTTAAACACTTCTACCTTGCTCCCAACTCCTGCAGATGGCACACCACACTGCTGCCTGCAGGTAATTGAGCAAAAGACTACCTAGAAAAGATCTCACAGATGTACCCTTGGATGATGCCGAGGTGACATACTATGTGGACGGTTCATGCAAAAGGGGTCCTGCAGGACAGAACCTTGTAGGATATGCAGTAGTCACTGATACTGAGATTGCAGAAGCAAAATCTTTACCACACAACTTATCTGCACAGGCAGCAGAATTGATAGCCCTGACACGGGCATGTACCTTAGCAAAGGGTAAACATGTAAACATTTTTACTGACAGCCAGTACACTTTTTCTACTGTACATGTTTTTGCGCAACAGTGGAAAAACTGAGGAATGATAACATCTACTGGCGAACCTATAAATCATACACAGTTTATTCTAGATCTGTTAGAATCTATTCAGTTACCCCAGAAAGTAGCTATTTGTAAATGCACAGCTCACACCAAGCAACAAGATAAAATTTTAAAAGGTAATGCAAGAGCTGATACAGCTGCAAAACTAGCAGCTTCTGAAGTTTTTCTTTCTAATGAGGAATTACAACCCTCTGAAACTTTATATTTAGACATGTTAAAAACAATGCAGATGCTTACTGCGCAAGCTGAAAAACAACGATGGATAAAACGAGGAGCAATCCTCAAAAAGGGGCTGTACATCTCTAAAGAGGGAAAACTGATACTACCCTCTAATTTGTTTTGATATGCAGCTTTGTTGAGCCATGGGCAGTGCCATGTCTCAACAGGGGGGATGGTACAGCTAGTAAACAAAGTATTCACAACATACGGATTTACAAACTACTCTAAAAATTTTGTTTGATGTGTCAAATTTGTAACAAATATCATGCACAGGGGGTGATAAAGCCCAAGCAAGGAAGTTTCCCTACACCACCATACCCGTTTCACACTATCTGTATGGATTTCATAGAACTGAACAAATGTGAAAATAAGAAGTATTGTCTTGTCATTGTAGATATGTTTTCCAGATGGGTGGAAGCTTTCCCAACCAAAAATCCAGATGTAGCCACGGTGGCAAAAGTACTTGTCAAAGAAATCATTCCTAGATTTGGAATTCTGGAATAAATCTACAGTGACAACGGTACACATTTTGTAAACCAGACCATACATCAGTTGAGTAAGCATTTTGGTATTTCTTTAAAAAAATCATTGTGCATATCATCCGCAGTCTGCAGGGCTAGTTGAAAGGCACAATGGTATACTAAAAAATAAATTGAGAAAACTAATAGCTGAGACAGGAAAAAATTGGGCATATTGTTTGCCCCTGGCACTGTTGAACATGAGAACTATTCCTACAGCAAAAGGATTAACTCCATTTGAAAAGCTGTATGGGAGGGCATACTATACACCTCAGTGGAAACCTCTCATGTCATCAGATCGGGAAGTTGATTTTACACTAACCGAATATATGAAAAAGTTGTTATGTTTCAAACACTTGTTACAGTCTGATTCTGTTTCAGGTCAAGCTGGAATATCGAAAGTGGCAGTGACACCCGGAGACTGGGTGTGGATAAAGACTATAAAAAGGAAGAGTTGGACATCACCAAGGTGGGAAGGTCCCTATCAGGTGCTTCTTTTGACACCCACTGCAGTCAAAATCGCAGATCGAGCTTCGTGGATCCACCTGATGCACTGCAAACTAGTCAAGAACTTTGAACTGAACAAAAATCTTACCTCTCCATCGGGGCCCTCAGCATAAAGTCTGGCTACAAAGGGGGGTCAGATCAATAGGACTGATCCGTCTCAACCCCAGTGAAGAAACCATCAGTGCTGAAGGTTCTATTAGGGCAGAGAGTAAGAGCATATGTCTGAAATAAAGATGACAAAATCCAGTAAGATCCAAATGTACCTGTTCAGAAGAGTCGGAGAAAATCGAAATGCAGAACAACTGTTTCCTCAGAAGTATTGCATAACCTTCTTGTTAACTATACTAGTGACAATAGTCTTTTTGTTGTGGCCATTACTTTTCTCAGCCACACAAGTAGAATGAAGTAAACGTGCAAAATGGCATCCAAATTTCAATACTTAGGCTATTAAGCACGCTTATGCAGACACCCTCAATATCTCCAGTTGCTGGGTCTGTGCAGCTATTCCTACTGAACATGGAGGAATACCCTTAATACAGATTCCCTTAAATATTAATCAAACCTGGCAAGCATTACTGAAGGATGCAGTGAATGTGACATTGATTAAAAGGGTGACCCTATTTTTACCCAAGGAAAAAAGAGGAACAGTATGCTTTCAAAACTACGGAAAAACAGAAGTTGGAAATAGCACCTGTAATATGACAGTGATACATCACTGTACCGGGAATTCCTGCACCACGATAAATGAAGGCCAGCAATTACAGGTTGAATAGCAATGACTTTACTGAAAGGAAGAAAATGGTTGATAAAAATCAAATTGTGTATAGTAAAATGTTCTGGGCTATGACCCAACAAAAGCCCGGTAACTATAAAATCGGCAACATTTCAGTAGCAATTCCTGACTGCTACTTCGTATGTGGTGATAAAGCATATAAATGGCTCCCAGGCAACTGGTCTGGAAGCTGTTTTCTGGCATATCTGATTCCAGCAATACGACATGTATCGACACTACCCCAGGGGAAAATTCAAAATGTTCAAGAAATCAAGAATCCCGTTAACCCTGTGGGACAAGTTGATGCATCCTGGATATATCACCATGATCAACCCCATGTGAGAGATAAAGGACTGTCGCACATGGATCTAGGCGATGACGTCATATCTTGTGCGGGCATAATACCAGCATACGGAGCAGTGAAATTGATCTGGGCGCTGAGAAAACTATCCAAACTTCTTGAGACAATGAGTAATGTGACTTTTTCCGCCCTAGAATTGGTGACTGATGAACTCACAGCCATGAGGACAGTGGTGCTTCAAAATCGCATGGCTCTCAACTTCACCCTAGCGGCAAAAGGAGGGCTATGCGCTTTAATTCAGGAAGAGTGCTATGCGTTTATTCCTGACAACAAACATGAAATAGACAGCCATCTCAAAATAATTCAGCAAGTGTCAGCCATGACCAAGCCAGGACCAAATCCATTGACAGATTTTTTTCAGAGATTGTTTGGGGGGTGGGGCAGTATCCTAATGAACATCCTGATTGCCATCTGTGAAGGAATGATCCTACTGGTGGTATGTGTGTGCTGCTGCATCCCCTGCATGAAAAGACTGATTAAAGACTTTATAGATACGTCAGTTTCAGAAACCTTATACCAAGGCGCTGAACTTGAAGAATTGTTGAAAAACTGAAAATGCTTTTATGAGCTTAAATTGAATGACTCTCTTAACTGCAAATCCTGAATTGGAAGAGGTTAGGGGAAGAGAACTATTTATGCTTATCATCAAAGTGGATTAAAAGTATTAAAAGGGGAGAAATGTTAGAAAAATATGTATTAGTAATATGCATGCTTAGTGCAAACAGGATTTAAAAAGGGTTAATGCATTTATTCTGTTCACACTGCATGAAAATCTGTACAAGCTACTAGAGACATTCCAATCCTGTTATGTCATAAAAATATGTGTAGCAGCAATGATTCTGTTTATGCCGTGAAAATTATGTCCAGTCATTAAAAGCTTAACATGAAGCATTTGATTTCTACTAGTGTCATGAGACTTAACAAAGAGTTATTGATTTTCTGCTTATGCTGTGAGAAAGTAGATAATTATTAGAAGCTTTGATAAAAAGAACAATGAATGCTTGAGAGTTTAAACCGTAGTCAGCATTACTTGTACCTAAGCTTGAATCTAGGTAAAATGTAACACATATATATTAGAACTGCACAACTGAAGAATTGAAAGATTGTGATGGGCTAAAAATGCCTCAAGGACAGGTTGTTTTTCTCAAATGTTTTTTGGAAGTTGACAATATTCCAGTTATGTCAGCAGAAAATCTAAGTAACATTTTCTATGTAACACATAGTGAGTTTTAAATCTGAACATGTCAGCAGGAAATCTAAGTAACATTTTCTGTAGAATAATACAGAAAGCTGTGTCTAACTACGTCAGAAATAGAATAGTAACATTTCTTAGAACTGTATAAAAGTAGCATACTGCTCACTAATAATTCAGACAAATCCTGTATCTACATGCTTTTGTCTCCTTGCTGCAAGTAATAAAGAATGCTTTACCTGAACCTTACGTGCATTGGTCTTTGAAGTTTTTTCCTTTGACAATATATATATATATATATATATATATATATATATATATGTGTATATGTGTATATATATATATATATATATATATAAATATATATATATATATATATATATATATATATATATATATATATACATGTATGTATATATATATATATATATATATAGATATATATATATATATATATATATATATATATATATATATATACACACACAACTCATAATATAGATCTACACACACACACACTATATATATATACAGCAGTGTGTGCAACATGGATGGTTATGTCACGTGTGAACCCCATGTTGGGACCACATTACCCTTGTTTGTGAAGATGGGATTTGGGAATTTGGGGAAGGATGGCAGGTATATTTGTGGAGGTGGGTTGGGTTGGAAGATAGAGAGGATAGCCTACAGGAGCGGTTTATGATACATGTGGTGGGTAAACACCCTGGATGGGGAGTGTCATCTGCAATGTGGAAGGCCCATGAGCCCCAATATGGAAACAATGGGAACATGGTCCCCACCCATTGTCAGTCACAACATCAGCTTCAAGGCCCTGAAGGTGCCTGGGCTGGAGGCTGAGCAGGAGGAGCATGTGGACCCTGTGAGTGTGTACTGAGGGCATCAAGGTGCTGTAGCACATCCCCCAAATCTCTGTGGAGCTCCACCAGACCCTGGATTTGACCCTGGGTGATAGGATCATGTCTGTGTGTGCTCCCAGGGGGTTGACACCATCCCCTGAGGTGGATAAACCTGAAGATAGTGCAGGACAAGTAGATAAGGAGGCCCCAGGGTGGGTCCCACATGTGATGTGGCCTGGTAACATGGCCAGATAGGTGGGAGAGGTGGTTCTGCTGGCAACTGTTCCCTAAATATGCTATTGTGTCACTGTTATAGAACATATGTGAGTAGTAATAGTCCACACATTCCCAGATCATGTCCAACAGCATGCATAGATATCCCCAATAACACAAAACAACAGATGTGCAGCAATCACATGGCAAACAGACCACTTACATATATGGAACCATAGTGGCCCTTAGAATGGCATGTAGGTGACATTGTCTGTAACAGGCCATCAATGATAGTGTCCCCACAGGGAACATGGCTACAAACACATAGCACAAAGTGTTGTACAGTATGATACATTACATGTCCCAATGGTAGGTATTCTGTAGCCATACCCATTGAGTTTTGTGTTCAGATTATTGTTGTTGCAGATATGGTGAGGGGGACAGAGATGTGTATTAAGAACTATGATAACCTTGCTGTATGAGTTGCTCAGACCTGTTTCCATCTTTATGTCTTTCAGGCAAGATGTCATGTGAAAGATTTCCTGTTTATACAGTGGATGAAAATGAGGTCATCATCACACACCTGGTGCAGCACTACCAGGTGTTGTTTGGCAAAACAGCTTATGAGCAGCAGGAGTGGACTGCCCTGTGTAACGATCATGTCCATAGGGTAAACGATGTCGGCCTGCATAACCACAGCTATGAGCAGGTCTGGCATCATTGCACTGACCTACTTCGCAATGGGTGTTGACGTGCTGCTGCAGTCAGGGGGGATCACCTCACAACGGGGGGGAGTCATGCCATCCATCCCCCCTGACACATGTTGAGGAGCTCCTTGCCAGCCTCGGGGCACCTGCCCACCCACACACACAAAACATATGGCAGAGAGCATAGTGCTCTACTGTACTCTACTGTACCTCCCCTCTCAGTCTCCTTTCAAAACTTACAACTCTCTTGCCCTTATAATTTAGCCAGCCACAACATACCTACCCTCAGCAACCTATCTCACTATGCTCTCAAAAGACCTATCCTTCTCTGTTCATCTACTACTTCTCCTCATCATATCCTATACCTACTACCTCACCCAGCCAACTAACTGCAACCACACTCCATCCTTTCATACTACAAACCATCTTAGCCCACCTGTCTTATATTCACACTTCCCAATATCTCCATGCCTATACCCCATACATCATCTTCTCTTCTCTCATAAACTTATTACTCCTCAAATATATTCTATCCCTACAGCAACTAACTCATCCCTCATAAATCTTGCAAAGGTCAACCCTGACTCTAAGCAGACAAAGTACCTCTCCAACCTAATGCTATATCTGACTTCTATTCTATTACCAGGAGACATACACCCCAACCCAGGCCCATCCCCATCCCTGTCAACAGATAAATCCATACTACTCACCTCCTTAAATGCCCAAAGTATAGTTAACAAAATCCCTAATCTGCATGCCTGGCTTACATATAATAAACCAGACATCTTGTCCATCTCTGAAACATGATTAAAACCCCATATAAAAGATTCTGAAATAATCCCCCCCAACTACTCTATAATCAGAAAAGACAGAACCAACAAAAAAGGAGGTAGAGTAGCCCTTCTACATGTATCCTCCTTATCAGTTACCCCTTATAACAAACCAACTCCCCAATTCAATAATGCAGAACTACTCCTGGAATTACTTCAAGTAAATAAACATAAACACATATGTATAGCCTCCCTCTACATCCTCCCAGGCGACAATATTTCTACACTAGAGGACATCCTCTCCTGGCTTTCCAATAACATTAACAACAAAACTATACTTATGGGTGACATGAATATCAATTGGTCCGCAATACAGTCTCCCACAAACCCACTTAACATTAACCTTTACAACTTTTCTCAGCTGATCAACTCCATAACTCGGCCCTCAAAAAACCTCTCCAGTGGTAGTACCGTAGACTGGATATTAGTCTCCCACCCTCATTACTTCTGAAATAGTGGCACCCTGCCTGACTCCCTTAGTGACCACTTGCCCACATTCACACACCAACTTGCCTCACCCCTACATCTTACTCATAATTTTTTTACTACTCGCTGCCAAAAATACTTTAACCCTACTACCTTTTCCAACTCTCTAAAAGCAATCAACTGGAGCACCCTAAAATCTCTACCCCTGGAACAAGCAGTCACCCACTTCAACTCAACTTTTTTAAACCTCTTAGAGCATCATGCCCCTATAAAAACAAAAAGAATAAAAAACAAAACTGCCCCTTGGTTAACAAAAAACACACTAGCAACTATGCATCTTAGAGATAAAGTATGGTCTTCATATCAGAAACACAGGACTTCCCTAGCCCAAAATGAATACAAAACACTCAGAAACAAAATAGAAAAGTTTATCATTTCTGATAAACAGAACTACTTCTCCATACTCCAAAACAACAATAAGACAAACCCTCAAAAATTTTGGAAATGTATCTCCACCCTCCTTGATCCCAGCAAACCAGATAACCCCAGCCTGGACCCTAACGCTCCAGACATAGACTTGGCCACTCAATTCAACACCTTCTTCATTGATTCTATCTCCAAACTAACCTCATTTTTTTCATCTTCTAACCGCACCCTCACTACACCCCCATCCTGCCCTACCAACTTTTCACCCCTTACCTCTGCCTCTCCTCTTATCTCCTCTCCATCATCAACATCCTCAAATCCCCCCCCCTTTCTCCACCATTCTCACTAAAACCTATACCCACATCCACCATAAAAAAATTACTTCAGAAACTAAAACCATGCTCTAATGCCCCTGATAACATTCCTTCTTACTTTCTCAGCATAGCTGCCAAAGCCATTGCCTACCCCATCAGCATTCTAATCAACCGTTCCATTCAAGAAAGCTCAGTACCCCAAATCTGGAAAAAGGCTTTTGTTGCACCATTGCATAAAGGTGGCAGCAACAACAATATCATTAATTTCTGTCCCATTGCTATCCTATCTCCTATCTCTAAACTTTTAAAAAAGTGTATCCATCTACAACTCCTATTGCACCTCTTAGACAATAACCTACTAACTCCAACACAATATGATTTCAGACCCAGTCACAGTACTATGACTGCCCTTCTCTCCTTCCTGGAAGCTGTGAACAAAGCCCGGGACTCTGGCCACATTGTCTCTACTCTCCTACTTGACCTCTCTAAGGCCTTCGATACTATCTCCCACAATCTACTCCTAACTAAATTCTCCAAGCTTAACTTGTCACCCTACTCTCTGAACTGGTTTACTATCTACTTATCCAATAGATATCAAGCAGTAAGATGGAAAAAAGCCACCTCCCCTTTCATCAACACCCCAATCGGTGTTCCCCAGGGATCTATACTGGGGCCCCTTCATTTCAATATATTCATAAACGATTTCCACAACTCTATCCCTTTTACAAAAATTATTCAATACGCAGATGATTCAACTATAATCTCTTCTGCTACCTCCATCCCCACACTTCTAAAACTTATGAACTCCAAAAAAGGTGGGCGAAAAACTGAACTTAACCCAAGCAATATTAAAAAACTTCAATTTTATTAGCGCTTTCAACGAGGTCAGTGCCTCCCCTTCTTCAGACAACAAACCAACAAATTAGCAAGTGATTTATACTAGATTTCAATACAATTATTCAATTATACTATTACCTCTTTTACTTTCATTAAAGAGATACTAGTTACAGACCAGTTCATGTAAACCCAAAACTAACATATATGGAATACTCACAGTTACAAAACCACAATATATGTATACAACTATAAGTTAATATCATCATCCTAAGCATTATAAAATTTAAAAAAGCTTAAATATCACACAAATATACATAATAAATAATCTAATTTCAGAATAAAAATCGGAAATAAAAATAAGAATAAACGTTAAAAACCACAAATGTGTGCCACAGCCTATTATAACACTGTGTTCATAACACCATAATCAGAACATGATAAATAATTCATTTATAATTTATAATTTTACTATAAAAAATTCTAAAACTTACTCAAGATGCATTCTCAACCACCGAACAATGGATGAAAAAACATCACCTTGTACTCAATGCCTCCAAAACCAAATTAATGGTATTCACCCACTCTAAAGCTACCTCTTTCAATCCAAGTAATTTCTCTATTACTAGTCATAACAATACACCTCTCGAACTGGTATCTGAGGCCAAATTACTTGGGGTCCAAATTGACAGTCAGCTTAAATTCAACTCCCACCTTCAATTAAATATAAAAAAAACCCCACCAAAAACTTGGCATGCTCTACCTTTATGGAGCCCCACTCCTAACTAACCTACGATCTTCACTCAAAACACAACTCTACTTTTGCTATAACAAAATGACCAAGTTTGCTACCACCCATAAGTCCTCCTCACACCACTGTTCGGCTCTCCACAAATTAAAATGGTTAGAACTACCCAATCACCTCACCTACGTCCAACTGACTCTTGCACACAAGCTCATCTTCAATCCTTCCCTCTGCCCATCCCTTTCCTCTACCTTTAAAATGCACCTCCCTGATAGAATACTAAGATCTAACAACCAAAACCTAACTGAATTGTATAAACCAATTCATCCCCCTGGAAAAATTCTCTTATCCTACAGTCTTGCTCATCTCTGGAACTCCTTACCCGCATCCATTCGTACTATCTCAAATCACTTCTCATTCAAAACATCCCTTCACTCACACCTAATATCCTAGTGGGAATGCTCTTGCTCCCACCCCACATCATCTCCTCCCCTATTCATACTGGGAATGTCCACTTTTCCTCCCCTATTCATAATGGGAATTTTCACTTTCTCTCCTAAACTCATAGACCTTGCTCTTGCTTGTATTAAGCTATTTACACTGAATACTTGAAAGGTACCTCTTAACTGTAATACCCTAAGATGAAAAGCCTAAGATGAAAAGCTTCTCAGTTTCTAGACTGTAAAAATTCTATAAGCTCATTTTTCTTTCTCTTGCTTGTATTAAGCTATTCACCCTGAATGCATGAAAGATACCTCAAGTGTAGCCTACCCTAAGTTGTAAAAGCTTCTCAGTTTTCTATATTGCAAACTTTTATTTTCAGCTATACAAGATTGTAATATCTGTATATATTTGTTCACTAGCCTGCTGTATTTCTAAGTTCCCTTCATTTTTTTACTAGTACATAGTAATTGAATAATTGTAGCCAAATACCTTATTGCTACTTGTTTTTGGAGCTTTTCTCCCCAGGACTCCATTGAAAATGGGTTCTTTTGGCCCAATGGACTATCCTGATAAGCCAACTGCAAATAAATAAATAAAATAAAATAAATAGTGGAGGTGCGTGCTACCCACACACTGGCAAAGGAGCATGCAGGTAAGGCCACAGGGCACATCAGTAGACCACTGTTGCGTATCCACCTGCATCTGTACACTTAGATCATGCATATATGAAATGACATATATATAGTCTGTTGCTGCATAGTAGCAATAAACAGATGTACATAAGCTGTAGTATTGTGGGCTTGTACTGTTGATGTACTGTAATGCTGCACCGACCCTGTACCAGTGCCAAAGCTGTGGCTACTGACATCACATCTCTCACACACTTATGTAGGTCCCTCTGGTATACTGCCAAGGCAGCAGCCTGTAGCTGGTGAGTATGGTTTTTGTTCAGGTTTGCCAAAATATCGGTCATGTTATGGCTATGGTATATTCCATGCAAACATTTAACACACCTACCCATAATGCATGCCGTACATGTTCACATGTTGCTGTTAACTGCACTGCATCACAGTGGTCATCATGATGGTGTATCTGAAGGGTATGTCAAACTCCTGCAATATAACTAACATCCTGTCATTGCAAAATGTGTGCACAGAAATGAACATAATGGTGAGACAAATGGCCTACAGTAGGGACATGTGTTAAACATCACCCTTATACAGTGTATATACCAGTATGACAGTGGCAACTGTTACAGATCTACACTACAGCATGTCATAATACTGTGGTCCACAAACCCTTATGACTTGCAATGTGGTCCTAACATGAGCAATAAGTGTGTAATATGGAATCGTATTTTAGGGCATCAAATATGGGGAATACATACCTTCACAAACACTGGAAGCATATGTGTGTACACACTCCAGATAAAATATAGTGGAAGCAGCTGTTGAGGTACTAACTGCATGCATTTGTCATGGAAACGCACTTTCCAGCAAGTACATGTCCCTAATGTCACACCAAGAATTGGTTTGCTTTCCAAGACATTTGGCCATCAAATGTGCACACGTACCTGCAACATAGGCAGTCGTGGCTTGCACACATCTTAAATGCCATGGTGTGGGCCCCATACCCAGCAGGTAGCACCCATGAGCTGGACATGTAGCCATACCTCACCATTGCATATACCATGGCAAACAGTGCAGACAGTCATGTATGTGGCAAGGTTGTATGGAACAGGAATGATGTAGAAAATAAACAGATGACCATCCAAGATAGATGATGTCACATGTAGCAAACCAGTCATGCTGTCTGCCTAGTAACATGCCACAACACTGAGGGGGTTGCAGGGATGTCTAGCAAGTATTGGCTGTGCAGTGCCCATGTCAGCAATTGCCTGGACTCTGCAAACGTGTGGCCCATGGGTTAGGGTAATCAGATGTGACAGTTGTACCACAGGAAACATCAACCAGGCCTCTCTACAGGTAGTATATGTATAACAGAAGAGGTCCCCAAAAGGCATGCATTGCAATGCGTACTGGTGTACCAAGACCACATTGGAAACCTACAGACAGTATCATGTATGATACATGTGCTGCACAACCAACACCTCACCCCACCTCAGACCCACCATCCCCATCTGTACCGTGCTAGTGCCAATGTACACCTGTATGTTTGCCATTCATTAGCTGGGACTAGGCTGTTACATGTGGTGTTAAGTGTTTGGAACACTGCAAACTAACACACATGTGTAGGCCATAGTTGTCAAGCATCTGCAAAAAGGCTGAAGTTGGGGAGGGGGTGTCATCATGACACAACAGTGCACTGCAGCAGGGAAACAAAGGATGCTACGAATGGCTGTATCTGCACACAGTCAGGGTCAGGAACTGTGGCAGACATAACCCTGACTCCACAGCAATAGTGATGGCAGTATGTGAACTCCAAGGGATGTGCACATGTGTTGACCTTGCAATCATGCAGAGTTGGGGGACATGTGTAGGGCAGACTGACCATGTAATGGCAAATGCTGATGGTCCATGCTAGTATACCTCTGCCAGGAATAGTGGCTGCTGTAGTACACACAACAGTAGGTGCAACAAACCATCATGATAAGGGGGTACACACATATGCACTCACGAAGTGTACACATCTTAATCAGGATCAGCACAGCTAACAAATTTGACACTGCATTTGATTGTACAGGATATATGTCACATATCAGGCTCATGTAATGTTAACATATGCAGTAACATGGTCTCATGGCATAGCAAGGAAGAGGGCATCATATCAATAAGGGTGTGTACACTCCCCATAGCCACGGTAAGGGTTGATGTTTGTCAGTGTAATTGTAACATATTGCTCATACATGCACTGCTGATGATGACATCTGTAAATCAGACAGCAGGCATTCACAAATTACATCTGTCCACATATCATTCCAGGTATGTGTCAGACAAACACATAGGGGCTGTGAGCAGCAGAGCAATCATAACTGACAGAGTAATACACATTCAGCAATGGCGTGTACACCTGTGAGGTATGGTGCACAGTACATGGCAGGGTGCTGAACAGGTGCACAGCAATACTGTGTACATGGGTGCAGTGTTTTTCAGGGGAAGGGGTATCACTTACTAACACAGACCATGCACCACACACATGCATACTGTTGCTAGCATGGATTGACTATGGCTGCACTGCATGTTGAGTACCATATGTTATGCATGTTGACAGATGTGTAATGGGAGGTCTGTGTGTAATATCTTCATGCAACCTCACCTCTAAGTGTGTGTGGGGGTGGGGGGTTATTTTGTTTGTAAGTGCAATCTGGTGTAGTGGAGGGGTGTGCATGTGTATGTGTGTGTGTGTGTGTGTGTGTGTGTGTGTGTGTGTGTGTGTGTGTGTGTGTGTGTGTTTGTGTGTGTGTCCATGTATGCATGTTTGAATGTGAATAACTTCCCTTTGGAATTGTGCAGTACATGGACATGGACTGACACATGAGACAACAGGAATGCTTGTCTGATATGTAATCTCAGGACAGCTGATAGTATAGTAAGGCCTGTAGCATGTAACATACATTGGAAGGGAAACTAGATACCAGGTATACTGTTAAAACTGCAATCAGCAGACAGGTGAAGGATTACCCACATATGCAGCACTACAGATGCACTGGGGAATTACTAGACAACACCAGTGAGTGTAACCAAATATTACTGTTGTCCACATAATAAGTTAATAGAGTAACAGATCTTGCATCTACTGAGCAATAGTTACATATGACACCCCAGTGCGTGACATTATTGAGTGACTGTAGTAGCCCCTAACATATGGGGGCCATGCTCATGATGTCTGGACAAACCCAGGATGAACACTGGATGACAGCGGTAAGTCCTTGTAAAACCGATTCCAATCAAGTCAATGTCAGCGTGTGTGTGTGTGTGTGTGTGTGTGTGTGTGTGTGTGTGTGTGTGTGTGTGTGTGTGTGTGTGTGTGTGTGTGCGTGTGTGCGTGTGTGCGTGTGTGTGTGTGTGTGTGCTGTTAAGCAATGATGTACAGGTCTTAAAGTGCATTTCTTGTTTTCCCCTCACAGATGGTGAAGTGGGTCAGGGTCCCTCCTGCATGCAATCTGATGTTGGTGTCCATACAGACACTGAAAATGATAGGTGTGTTGAGGCACAGGCAGGGTTGTCAGAGGCCAAAACTGCGCCATCGTTTGACATCCCCTGTTATCCAACCCATCCCCGCACACAGTCATAGTGTCTATAGATACCTCATCAGCAGTGGCCGTAGCAGAGGGACAGTTGGTGGTTGGTGGCAGTGCACAGGACAGTGTGGTATCTATGGCTGTTGTGTCTGGACACAGCAGCCATAATTGGATGTCCAGCAGGGTACCACATAGGCAGATTTACTGGGGTGCTCATGGGAGGGCCACTGGTCATCATGCTTCTGGCAGAAGTGCCACATCTGGTACCACCAGATGCATGTTTCAGGCTGTCATGGAGGTGCAGGCATGTATGGAACTGTACACCAGACAGGATCTGAGGCTGCAGAGGGCTGCTTTTTCAGCTGTAAGTGACAACATCCATGATCTTGCAGGGCCCTCTGTTATTATACAGATTTCTTGGATAGACGGTGGGGTGAGATGGTGGGTCTCCTTGACTGTGGATTGTCCATGCTAGAGCATGTGGTGGGACTGGTGTGACAGACACGTGGGTGTAGACCAGCAATACCAACATCTGGCGGTCAATGTGGACTTGCAAGGACAGCAAGTCACTCCTATAGTGGCAGTACCAGCCCCAGCACTGAAGAGGGGGTGTTGCCAACACTACACCACAGCAGGCCACATGCATGTGGTCCTGGACAGTCTCAGGAGGGACCTGGTTCCAGCAGACATATGTCATCATCAGGGGAGAGTAGTATATCGAGACTTGTACCTGGACCTGCCTGTGGAACCCCTGGCAGGCACAATTCTTGTGTTTGTGTTCAGAGCTGGTGAACTGCACACCCTGCCAGGTATGGTCTGAAGCTGTCCAACAAACACCCATATAAAACACCCGTATAAGGCAGCCACATGACAGACCTGTGTGCATGCAGACCCACACACAATACAAACACACCTAGGGCAAACCCATACCTGCACACACCACATCACCATGGCCATATCAGTAACTTACACTCCTCACTCACACACATGGTGTCAAATGTATGGCCTACCCTAGGTCTCTGGCAAACCAACAACGCACCCTGTGCATATGATGATACATGTACCACATCCCTGTCACCCATAACATCTATGCAGGGACAGGCTAATATGGTTCTGATGCACACAGTGACTGTACTACAGTGTGCCAATGTACTGCTGTCTAACATATTGTCAGCAGTAATGCTTAATGCTTAATGCTTACAGGTCCGGTAGTGTAGCTGTCCAGCCATGATGCATTATAGCTGTTAGTAACAATGAGTGATTGTGGTCTCCATAATGTTATCCATTTGTGTTGTAGGTGTCTATGTGTCAGCAGGAGGATGGTCTGCTGTCATATCTCACAAGGGATATGGCACTGTGGTGACACCATGGCTGTGCCATATCCTGAGTACAGTTGAACACATCACAGCTCTGTATAACAGTTACTGTCTGTGCCACATAGACAAATGACCCCCTGGAACATGTATATTCAGCAACCTGAAGTAGATCCTCCCACATACATGCACAGTCTTACTTGGCAACACTGGGACTAGACCCCTACCTAGGTATGTAGTGCTACTGATGTGTGTGGCTTTAATTGCACACACCACACAGCATTTAGGATGAGGTGTGTTCCAGGTTACATGTTACATGGAGAACATCCCCAGACATGTACAGTATGGTAATGGGTGATGTAATAGTTGTATATGGAGAATACATAGTGTGACATACCATCATATACACATTAACAAACACATAACAGTCAGACACACATCCAAAAGACCTGGGCGTATCAATGCTAACTACCTTGTCAGTGTGTCCAGTGTGTTACAGGTAGGCTGCACACAGCACATGCATAACTGGGCTGGATAGTGTTATCAGTTACCTGTATAGTTGATGGTGACAGTGGTCACAATACAGTGGTACATGGGAAATGTACCGGGGGTACCATAGTGTAATGACAGTATACCCAGCACCCACACTCCACTGTCAATATTGTATGCACCAGAACCCATGATGAGACTCTGACATACCCATCATCACACATTGACCAGGACTGCAATACAACCCCTTGTCCATCCCAAGAGTGCTACTACAGGGATATGCATCTAATGCACATGCCACAGGCATAGTGATGCATTGTCATGCCTCTCCTATAGGCAGCAACATCACTATCTCTAATACTGTGTGTATTGTAATAGGAGTATGTGGCCTCGGAATGCTGTACCCAATATATACACACATGCAGACATACACACACTTGCCAGAACTCAGTGGGTTTCCAGTGCCTATCAATCCATTTGTACAACAGTGTTGTGCTGGTACTGCAAGTCCCAGGTAGCCCTTAGGGAGAGAAGTGTAACAAGGTACATGTAATGTCCAGTACAGCAGCAGCCACATCTAACTATGGCAATGGTGTTGCGGTGGGTGTGAAGGGCTTCAAGGTATTCCCAACTACAGGTGTACTAACACACAGACACTGATATCCTCAGTAATGCAAGCATACAAATTTGTCAGTACTGGGGGTGCATCGCTGCAGGTGTTCATAGGTGTGTACCTGGCTATAGTCCATGAAGAGATGGAAAATGTAGGGGATGTGTGTACAGTGGTATCATGCCACCTGCCATGTGCCAGCAGGCCATCTACCTACAGACACCACTGTGATGACACTCAGGGTGAGAGTGACATGCATCAGCTAATCCTCTGGGTGCCTCCTGCAAATGGCCGGTGAGGTGCTCCAGTTGACATATATGCACAATGTATTGCATAACATGGTTAGTGTCTGTCTTGGAGACCTGTACCCAAGCATGTTCTGTTGACTGTGGTAGTGTAGTGGAGGTATCCATGGCATGTGGTGCATACAGGGTGTTGTGTCCTATCTGTGCCAGTTATAACACAGCTGGGCAGACATGTCAGTGTCAGTAAAGCATAGATTGCCTGTACGTATCCAAGATGGATACCTGACATTTGCACATCTGTACAGAAACTGACAGACATCAGCTCACCAACTAGCTATGCAGTAGGATGAATTTGTTGACATACTTCTGACACCGATAGGTATGCCATTACTACATGATGGCAGCCCTCACTGACATGTGCTATACAGACAGTAGTCTACAGTTATTTTCCACATGTCAGATCATTATCCAGTAGGAAATATATAATGTGACACAGCTCACACACCAGGAACATGACAGTGAGGACTCAGAGTCCATCTATGCATGCAGGGGTGTTTGTTGCCAGTGCTACAATTAGAAATCTTCTCTTGCTTGGGAAAGCACTGTCAACAGTAGTAACATCATGATACACTACATGCCAGTGTGACTGCACATAACCTGGGATACTACCATTGTATGTAACACATTCACATAGATAAGAGTGTTGTACAGGTCATATATATTCAAGTGTCCCAGATAGGAGACTCACACCCCTTGCTACTGAAATGACAGCACCTAGATGCATGTTATGTACATGGCATTGCATACACTTACTACAGATGTCATTACCCTGTTATGTTATCAGACTGGGATGTGAGCACTGGTTACCAGGGCTGAGCCATGATTAGCAGGTGTCAGCATTGCTGCATTATAACAGCTAAGCACATTTTCGCACTGATAAGTGAAGCATACATGGTGTAAGCACCCGTACATTTAACTGTACCATTGCACAGCTTGCCTTCATGCAATCCCATGCAAATGCACTTAAAGCTGCTCAAAACTGCCTTAACCACTCTGTATCCAGCAGCCCTTGTTCTGCCCAGCAAGAAAATAAACAGCCCTTGAACCCAGGACCCTGTACACTATAGTCACAACAGTTAACCACTATGACATGACAGCTGTGAAGACAGTTGTTGTTTTTCCAATACATCTGTCAGTAGACATATTGAATAGTATTGAACAATTGTTGTGACTTCTACAATTGTGTAGTACTTGTTAGTGATATTACTGTTGCATCACATATGTTGTTATATCTAAATATACACATAGATACATATGGTGTGATACATTTGGGAAGGTATACACAACAATAATGTTTACACATGACAAGGATATATATATATATATATATATATACATATACACATGTAGATTTATGTGTACATGTACATGCACATATATATTCTTATATATGTATTTATACACATCTGTATAATGCATCATATATATGGCCATATATAGATCTCTGTGTGTATATATATATATATATATATATATATATATATATATATATATATATATATATATGTATATATATATATATATATATATATATATATATATATATATATATATATATATATATATATATATGGTTTACCTTCATGTGTGCGTATGCACAAGAGTGAACAGCAATTGTCTGAAAGGCAGTTTGCAAACGCCGAACGGAAAAAAGATCAAATGTGCAATGAGCAAATGTACATTGACATTCGCTCATTGCACATTCGGCATTTTGGGGCGGATTGCACTATAGTGGAGATTAGAAAATGGTTCCTTTCCCCACTGTAGTGCAATCTCGGAGTTAGAATAATAAAGTAGGGGTGGTATGGGGGGGTGCAGCCCCCCACATGGGGAGTGCAGGGGGGCTTGCCCCCTGCTTTACACTTCATTAAATTTTCTTTTCGACATTAATGTTTGAAAATCAGCAAATCTGCTTTTCGATTTGCTGATTTTCGAACATTGAAAACTGTCACTGTTTTGAGTTTTGTGGTTACGATTCGCTCATATGAGCAATTACACCACTGTGTTTCACTGTTATAAAGTATATATGTCTCTATATATGTTTCTCTCTCTCTCTCTTTCTCTATATATATATATATATATATATATATATATATATATATATATATTTGTCGATATATATGTAGATATCTATAACTGTATGTGCATATATATCTATATATCTGTATATGTGTAGGCATATATAGATGTGTATATGTATATATATGTATATATATATATATATATATATATATATATATATATATATATATATATATATATATATATATATATATATATATGTATATATATAAATATATATATATATATATATATATACATATACATATATATATATATATATATATATATATGTATGCAGATATGTATATGTGTATACATCTATCTATACATATATATATATATATATATATATATATATATATATATATATATACATACATACATACACATATACATATATGTTTACCATATGTCCAGAACATGGAGTGGAGTCATACCTCAGCACCAATAGTCTCAACCTCTTAGTGCAAGTGGATGTCATGTATGTATAGCAGATATATATGTAGGCTGTTCTAATGTAACAGGGGTTGTCTTAACAAACATGTGTGTGGAAGGTCACATCTGCTATTGACATGTACGCCATCAGTTACTGACAGACATCCTAAGGACATTATAGTACAGTACCACTGATAGCACAGTAATGATCCTGTGAACTACAGCAGAGATATGACCTATATATGTGGACAGTCTGGCACACTCTGGTCATTCCAGAGGTATACACAGATCCCCTTAGTGCGAGACATGTGGCTCAAGCCTGACAATGTGGATGTTAACAGCCATGTACATGGGTATATCACGTAAATACTGGACAACATATGCCCACACGGTTTATGCAGTGACACACTCCCGTCTGTCCTGACACATAACTGGTGGTGCTGAGGTCACATGGCCACATACTACCCAGTAGTTAGTAACATACATATGTACAACATCTCATAGCTTTGTCAGAAATACACAACAGTTATTGTGGCCTGACAGCAGTACATCTTGCAAATATCTGGACATAATGTCACACTGGGCAATTACACTAAGCTGCTAGGCATGTAACAAAGCATTGTGCAAACTACAGGCAGACTGCCACAACACTGGCCTACATTTTGTATGGGGGGACACACATGTACCTGCAAATATAGCACAGAATATACGAACACATGAATAGTATAAGTAATAAGAATAATCACAATGCTTTATACAGACATTCCCTGATATGCCCTAATGCAAGTTTTTGTTTCTTTGTAATCAAGACAGTCCAAAAAGACCCCAGGGGTGGACTTTGGGAATCAAAATTAGCATACAGAGAAACTTATTGGCAAATCTTTCTGGAGGCTAATAAACCTCCAGGTTTAAATGACAGCATTTCCCTATTAAAACTTAGACTAGCTAAATTGTAACAACTATTATTGGTTACACTATCAGTTTAGTTATTGTCTTTAATATGTATGATTTTAGAAATTGTTTCGTATTTTAAACTTTAAATCACCATGTAATAAGTTAATGTTTACATTTTTACATGAACTTTTAACATTAGTTCTGTTGTTTTTAAGTCATTTGTCTATTAAAATCTATTAACATGTTATTTATTCAATTACTAAAGTTAATTGTTTAATTACACAGAGGAGAGGTCCTATATTTTGTATTTATACTGGTTAATAATTGAACACAAGATGTATCTGAGGAAGTCTGATACTTTTTCGGACAAAAATGCTGTGCTTTTTTGATTCTGTTTGCATTAATACCATTAAAGCAAGGAGTCTGTTTTTACCAGTCATGAGTAGTTTGGTGTTCCTTCCTTTGTCCAGCATTGGGTTTCTAGTCTTATTTTCTGGACTTACTCCCTATTTTTTGGTTTTGGTTATATGGAGTCTGAAGGACACTGTACTAGCCACTTGGTAGCTGATGGACCGAGAGGAACCGTTGTGGGTGAATTTCAGAAAATAGTGGGTCAATTGACCCAACTGTTGGAACTATTGACTCCACTCAGCCAAGGTCTTATGGTTTTTCTATCTAACATTAACTTGCCAGGGAACCAAGAGGTGTTATTCAACAAGGGGAATGGTGCACGGCAACAAGCGGAAGGAGTTTCCCTAGGTGCGAATGCACAGGAAATGGATGTCAACACACAAGATTTTCATTCTACGCCTACGGCTTTACGGGACCAAGTTAACCTAAATCAAGCTAGGAAGTCTTCTGGAGAGGCTAATGCTAACAACATATCTCTGGGGGACTTCTCCAAATGGCTGCAAGACAAACCTGTGTTTTGCAAACCAGGGTCTAAGTCCATGTCGGGTTTACCCTTGGAAAGCTACAAAGAAAATTTAAACAAACTGCAAAATGCTCTATTAAGGTACAAATCTTTTTCCATTGACAATGACTATCTTCATGAATGTATTAAATTAGGTATTGTACCTAAAGGACTTCGCCTTTACAAATATCCTAATAATGTTGAAGTCGGAAGTAAATTTCATAAGGAACTTTTAGCTATCTTCGATAATTGTGCTTTTGAAATTTTAAAAGTGATTATCAAAAATAACCAAAGGGAAATGACTGTGTTACAAGAGCATATTGATTTATATAACAAATGTATTACTAACAATTTATTGTTTCAGGTGCAAACTGAAAACAACAAATATTATGAATTAAGAGGCATTATAGATAGAAATGTGATGAGATTGTGTATAGAAAATACAAGAAACTAGACAGAGACCTGAAGGAATATAAGGATGGTAAACAATACCCCCAACCCAAATATTTCGGCCAGTCCCATAACAAGGAAAGTAATTTACCCTTAGATGGTCAAGAGAATGATTACCACGGACTAGGTAATAATAATCCAACCATGTCTGAGAGGGAAAACAGTTATGACAATTATCAGGAAATAGGCCTGGGTAGATCCGAGAGGCTACGCAATAAGAACTACAACTACAACCATTTTCACGGGGGCCATTAACAGGGGGAGGGGGGCACAGAGGTTACAGATATTAGAATCAAACAACATCAGTTACCACAATGTAAATGAAAATACACAGTCTCTATGTCTGGTTTTCATATTTTCAATTATAGCGGAATAGAAGTCACTAAAAGTTTTGTTTTACTTGTTTATTCAAGGTTTCAAGTTTTTTCCAATGATAACAAGTAATTTGACTCAAGTAATTTTTGATTTAAAAATGTTCATCATGAGGTTAAATTTAGAAAACATGTTTGGTGACCAATCTTCTACACCACACTCTAATACGCCTAGGAAAAAAAAGTGTTTTCAATCCACCTGTCCACCCACAATTGAAAAATCTGGAAAATGTGATTGAGAGTGAAATTAGGAAACAGATACCAAGCAATAGGATACATTCCAACTTGGGACAAGAACAGAGAGATTTATTGGCTGAACTGTGTTCTAACCCACAGCTACGGGTCATGGAACCAGATAAGGGAGGGGGTATTGTCCTTATGGATAAAATAATGTATAAAGGGAAAATTATAACTATTTTGAACAACACTAGTAGGTACAGCAAGGTCTCTATCAATGAAATAAATATATCTTATAAAAAATAGATTTGGCACTTAAAGACCTCTTTGACCAGGGTGTCATAGATTTTGACACCTATCAATATTTGGAAAATACTACACCCAGGGTACCATCCATTTTTGGGGTACCCAAAATTAATAAGTGTGTAGAAAACCTTCCCCTAAGACCTATAGTTTCCTCAGAAAGTGCTAAAATTGCACCTTTATCCACATTTCTTGATTGGAAACTTAAACTGCTTTGGGGAAGACAAGTATACATGTTAAAAGACTCCTGGGAATTTGTGAGCAAAGTGAAAAGAGAATGCTTTTCACCAGACTTGAAATTTGTTACAGTCGATGTTACAGACCTTTTTTCAGTGATTCCGCATGTTACTGGACATACTTGGTTAGAGGAGGCACTGAGGACTAATCCACATATAACAGAAAATTAGATCTTTTTATGTCTGGAATTGGCTGAACTAGTTCTTAAAAACAACTACATGTACTTTGAAGGAGAGTTTTACAGGCAGGAGACAGGAGTCGCTATGGGGGCCAGTTGTGCCCCCATTTTTTCAGATATAGTTGTATCAGTCAGGGAAAAGAAAGTTGTACATAACATTTTATATGATAACTACTGGAATTTGTACACCAGATTTTTGGACGACATCTGCATCTTTTGGGTGGGGGGTTTACAACTTTTTGAGGAGTTTATTCAATATCTTAATGCAACCACCCATTTCTTCAAGTTTACTTACCTGGTTGGCCATGATAGTGTAAACTACCTTGACATCTAAATTCAAAACTGCTTAAATATCAATATTACACCTATGGAAAGCATTATTTCAAACACATGACAAATAAAAACAATATCATTGGTGCACAACTGATTCAAGCTAAAAATACAAGAACATTATATAGAATAAATAATAAACCTCACCATGCTAAAAACATAGCTTATGTGCTAATATATAAAGAACATGTTTTCATACTAAATAAAATATTTTCATACTAAATGCCTGTTTCATTTCAGTCACATATATACATTTAGATAAAACTTGCTGGTGAACACCATACATACTTAGATGAATAAAGCTAGTGTCTAAATGGCCTGTCTGCTAGAAATGGTCTCAATGAAAACTTATCATTGAGGCCATGTCCCTTATCAGCTGCTAACTTGATGATCCATTTAGCTTCCTCCTTTTCAATACTATTACTGATATTTCCTAGCCTCTCTGTACATACATATGTCCCAAAACCTAGCCAGTTGTGCATCAATGATATTGTTTTTATTTGTCATGTTTTTGAAATCATACTTTCCATAGGTGTAATATTGATATTTAAGCAGTTTTGAATTTAGGAGTTTTATTTCAAGTCTGATGAAGCGTCCTGAGAGACGTGAAAGCGCTAACTTATTCGAATAAAAGATTGTTTTTACGTCAACCTTGGGAATTATTATTTTATGCATTGACTTTTATCTGGTTTGCTCTGATTGCCATGGCGTATCTACCTCTCTTTCTTTGTTTTTTCTACAGTTTTTGTGAGGTAATACCTTACACTGAAGTTGTGTTTTTTGGTCTACCTTGACATCTCCTTAAGTAAATTTGATCAAGGTTTCAAGTCCACCATATACAGAAAGACTTTTTCCAATATATATATATATATATATTTATATATCCATTTCTCAAGTGCCCACCCTTTTTTTCAAAAGAAGGGAATCGTTAAAGGCCAGTATGTCAGGGCCAGTCATATGACATCAATGGATGCTGGTTATGAACAGGAATGTACAAAATTAAAATGTATGCTCATGGAATGTGGCTACCCCAGTGATTTAATATCTAATATCTACACTGAAGTTACACAGGGCGGGAATGATAAATACAAGCCAATTTTGGGTGGAGGATCAGAGTTCAACAACCAACATGGCTATTTAACTAACAATAACACAGTATACAATAGATCATTCACAACCAACTTTAGTGGCAGTGCATACTTGATAAAAAATATAGTAGAAAAGGAGTATAAAGAATTCTCAGAATTTACAGATTTGCCAAATTTAAAGAATAAACCTATAGAAGTAGTATTTAGAAAAGGACAAAAAATCAAAAATTTGTTAGAAAAGGCTAATTATGGGAATGTTCTTTCACACAGAAGGAAAGGTACATACAAGTTTGGAGCTTGTAATCAGTGCCCTTATATTATACAAAAAGAACAAGTACTGGTTGCCTCAAGGCATAAAGTTCTACATTCCCATGGTTATTCCAATTGCAACAGTCTGGGGTTAGTTTACCTGGTTTGTTGTAATGGTTGTGAAAGTTTCTATGTGGGCAAAACTGAGAGACAACTTAAGCACAGACTATATGAACACATGAATAGTATAAGTAACAAGAATAATCACAATGCTTTATACAGACATTCCCTGATATGCCCTAATGCAAGTTTTTGTTTCTTTGTAACTAAGACAGTCCAGAAAGACCCCAGGGGCAGACCTTGGGAATCGAAGTTAGCATACAGAGAAACTTATTGGCAAATCTTCCTGGAGGCTATAAACCTCCAGATTTAAATGACAGCATTTCCCTTACACTGCTATTAAAACTTAGACTAGCTAAATTATTATTGGTTACACTATCAGTTTAGTTACTGTCTTTAATATGTATGATTTTAGAAATTGTTTCATATTTTAAACTTTACAGTTGACAGCAGTACATCTTGCAAATACCTGGACATAACATCACACTGGGTAATTAAATTAAGCTGCTAGGCATGTAACAAAGCACTGTGCAAACTACAGGCAGACTGCCTCAACACTGGCCTACATTTTGTATGGCGGAACACACATGTACCTGCAAATATAGCAGGCTCTATAGGCATGTCACAGCACAGAGTAACAGACACCTGTGTGAAAGTGTATTCCCACAACCAATGTGAACACAGCCACAGCCACATATGGTAAAGAAGCTTAGTATTACACTATATGGACTGTCTGATCAACACCATCCTCATATGTGCCACTCACATACTAACCCTACATATACTGGGTCACGACACAGTGTGGTCCAATGCCTGTCTGTGGTATGGGACACATGTGTGTTTGGCCCTGCAAACATGTGAGCCGATAGGGTACCACACACTGGAGCAGCATGCAACATCAGATAGAACAGGACCAAGAACAATGACATCTACCACAGTCTGTACACAGGCCAAGGTACATATTCATAATACACATACTGTCGACAGTCACCATAAATACACAGACCCCACTACTATACACACAACCACAGAATGCCAAGGTTATGTCCTCAGAAATAACCCCTACTATACATAATATGTCTAGCAGTCTGATATCTGACTGGCTTGTTATTAGGTATGATGTTAATAAATAATGGTGTACATAGCATATAGACCTCTTACTGCATGACATATGTACAAAGGTTGACAGACTTGTGGCTGGAGCCACAAACACTGGGCCAATATTGGCATGTTGCTGTGATACCCTCATACATTTACTGTCGTAACAGGGTTTGTTGTGACATATGTCCTATGAGGGATATGAAGTCAGTAACTCTCATGGCTGTCACCATGTACTGACTGCAATCCTCAGACTATGCTTCTGCAATTCTAAGATAGGTGATCTGTGAGTAGCACAAGAAACATAAGACTGCAAACACTGGCAGATACCCCTACAGGTGGGAGTTTCTTCAAACACTTAACACTGTCATGATATGTATTAAATCATGGAGACCAGCCATATCCACACAAACCCTGGTTAAACCAACGTTACTCTAAATGCAGAAGAGCAACACTTACATTCTGTAGTCATGTCTGGAACATCCTCTTCCTGTTTGTTGACCTGTCTCCACAGTGTATGTTGTTAGAGGTATATCCCACTGCCATCTGTGATGCTGTGTGCCAATCACCAACATGAAGTCCTGCACACAGAGAATGAAAAGGGCCAACACCCACATGATGTTCCTAGTTATAGGAGTGTGTTTCCATGCATCTGGCTATGGGAATATTACCACAGCTGTCCCACATGCAGTCAGCTAGTGGGGGACTGCAATTTGTGCAGAGGCCATCAGCTGATCATGAGCATCCCTTACAAAACACAAGCCGCTGCCTAAGCAAAGCAGGTGTACTTCTCCACATCCACCAGAGAGGGAGTAAGACAGACAGACCAAGCCAAAGTAAGACATGAAGGGGGTGGGAGAGTAAAACCTAAGCATGTTTGTGTCACACAATTACCAGTATGGGGTTTCAAAGCCCTGCCTGACTATGTACTGCTATTACATGTCTATGCAGTTATTGCATATGCCACAGCACTTACATGTTGGGGAACTGTCCAAAGGTATATTTGATAGTGAGTGACATCTGCAACAGTGATAAAGGAGGGATAATGTAGGTGTAGTACATGTGCCTGTCCACATGAACAGGTGTCAAGATCGACACAGCCACACTCTCTCAGGGACTCACACACATTATCACAGTTGGCAGGGTCAGGATTAGACTTCCTAACTAGCTAATTTGCCACAATACAGTAATACACAGGTATCACATGTACCACAGGGGTTATCAGGATGATATATGGGCAAAGGCTATGCCAAGGTGTCTGACAGAAGGCATGCTTCAGTAGGCCAATGGGAGGTGTAGTGAGTGTGAATGGTGTCCAAATCATTATACTCCACACACATGCAGACACAGGTTGCCAGTACTGACATGCATGGGTGCATTGCTTCACAGGTGTGTAGTGGTTGACTATGCCAGAAGGCTGTACAAGGCTAGGTAAAGGGTATACATTGACATCAGGCCAAATGACATGTAGTGTGGCTCAGGGGTGTAATGTCTCGATTGGCCCACACAGGTGGGTATTGTATTCACCATCCAGTTGTCTGGGTTACTATTGTGGGTGTCCAGTGTTGTGCAATGCCTGCCATGTATGTGTTCTATAGTCCATGACATGGACGGTGTCTGAGATGTGCACATGTCCCACATGCATGTTCTGTGACATGTGGAAGTGTACCTGGGGTGTCTGGGTCATGTTGTGTAGACAGATTGCTATCATCAGATGTGCTATTCCTGGCCTCATGTGGTGAGAACTGGCAATGAACACCAGGTTGACCCTGCACCTACATTAACAATCATGATACAGGTATTCCCTGGTGTCAGTGGCACCTGTCCATACAGGGCATGTGTATAAGGCATGGTATATCCTTTGTGGGTTACATTTGCTGGCTCTACAGTTGTTGCAGGCATCCAGTGGGGAACATAGTGAAGGAGCACTGTATGCAATGATTTCTCTATTGCAGTGATGGGACAGGGTGCCATGCCCTCTGTAGTCCACTGCAATCACACCATGGTTACTATCTGTGGGCAATATGCAGGGAACTATCAACATAGTGGTTGTTGCCTATCCGAGTGTGTTTGTGTATGAGACATGGATGGAGAGTGTTCTCTGGGTAGTACAAGGGTTGCTTGTATTGTTCGCCATGATGTCACATGTAAGGTTATGGATTGTCTACCCCAGTCTCTCTGCTGTTTGACATTTGTTATCCTTGTAAGGTAGACATTGTGACATATAATAGGTCCACCATATAAGAAATTTGCAAAACCTGCTCCATAATGAGTCAGTTGTTACACACTCACCACTACCTCCACACAGGATACGAACGACAAATACACACACACCAAGTCTCACAGGTGTCATGTCTGGGATTAGAACTTCTACTTAGCTAGTACATCACACTACAGCATTACGCAGTTATAGCATGCACCAGGGGGATTACCGGGCTAGTCTTTCTGCAAAGGTGTATTTCAAAGTGAATGACATCAGCAGGCTTGCCAAAGTAGGGAAATGGAGGTTGTAGTGACTGTGAATGGCCTCAAAGGCATTGGTCCCTACATAGACAAACAAGCACATGCATTTTTACACTTGCCATGTCTGGAAATGGAACTCCTACCTAACTAGTATGTCATACTACAGCATTACGCAGTTATAGGATGCACTACAGAGATTATTGGGCTCCTCCTTCCCCAAAGGTGTATTTCAAAGTGAATGACATCAGCAGGCTTGCCAAAGTAGGGCAATGGAGGTTGTAGTGACTGTGAATGGCCTCAAAAGCATTGATCCTTACATAGATGAGCACACAAACTTTTACACTTGCCATGTCTGGGAATGGAACTCCTACCTAACTAGTATATCACACTACAGCATTACACAGTTATAGGACGCGCCATGGAGATTACTGGGCTATGTCTTTCCCAAAGGTGTATTTCAAAGTGAATGACATCAGCAGGCTTGCCAAAGTAGGGCAATGGAGGTTGTAGTGACTGTGAATGGCCTCAAAAGCATTGATCCCTACACAAACAAACAAACAAATAAACAAACACACTCACAAACTTTTACACTTTCCACATCTTGGAATAGAACTCCTACCTAACTAGGTATATCACACTACAGCATTACACAGTTATAAGACATGCCACAGAGATTACTGGGCTACTCCTTCCTTAAAGGTGTATTTCAAAGTGAATGACATCAGCAACCTTGCCAAGGTTGAGCAATGGGAACTGTAGTTCATAGGTTCATAGGCTGATACTAGGCTACTAGCCCTAGGGTCTATACATGCCTAGACATAACAATTCCCTGGCTATGTTTTCCCACAATATTTACTTCCCTGGACCCCTGTCTAGCAGGGCAGCTGACATGATCCCTGGGGTTAATTTCCTATCTCCCATCCAATAGTCCAGGTTTCTTTTGAAGAGGGCCAAAGAGCCACTCTGTTTGAGATGTATGGGCAGTCTGTTCCAGAGTCTGGGGAGTCTCTGGGTCAGGAACACATCCCTTCAGCATGTATTGTTCATTGTGATGACAAGATTTGGATCCCTGGAGCATGTGGCTGTGAGGATTTGGAATTCTTTAAGTGTAGCTTGTCCAACAGCTGTGGGTTTCACATGACATGGTATGTTAAGCAGAGATCACCTCTGAGAACACAATATGTGACAGAGTATAGCTGGATAATTTTCAGATGGTCAGCATAGGGCATCTGGTTTAGTCCTGTGATTCATTTTCTGAGGTATGTCTGCAGCCTCTCTAGTTGTTGCAGATGTCTTGTGAGGTATGTACGTAATGGGCCATTGTAGTCTGTACTGGGTCTACTGAGAGATGACTACAGTGGGAAAATCACCTCCTTTACCTAGATGTAAATCCCTTAGTGGGAGGTGTGCCACATAGGTGGGTTTCCTGACTGTTGTGGTGATGTGGTTATCAAAGGTGAGACCACTGTCCACCTGTCTCCCTAAGTCTGTTATCACACTTTAGGTGTTTAGTTTACTGCCATCTATGTGGTACTTCACAGGTATTTGTCCCTTCCCAAAGGAGATAACTATATATTTCTTGGCATTGATACTGAGGCCATGGCTTAGGCACCAAGCATGTCTTTTCGTAAGGCCCTTCTGTAGAATATTCACATCATGTGGGGATTCCATATTGGCTCCCAGTGTGCAGTCATCTGCAACCTTTGTTTACCAGAGTCCCTTACTGTTGTACTGTACTTCAGAGCAGTAGATGCCAAACAAGGGCAGTGCCAGGACTGAACCCTAAGGTACTCCAACTGTCACTTGTCTGGGGCTGGGGTTGGTGTCACTTACATTTACAGTATGAAAAATCCTGAAGCAGCACCACGGCTGAGGCTGTGTAAAAATGACTAAAACGTAAAGCAAACGTAATTTATTTAAAAAACAAATGAAAGGCCTGTGTACACAGATGAGTGCCTTCGGCGAAACTTCACCTTATTCAGATCATATAGTACAAAGGTCCATACTGGTTAAAATAACAGCAGATAGCCAATCATATTATTTACAACTGACACACCTTCAAAAATTAACAAATCAAAATGCCAGGCATAAAATCAGAAAGTATAATGGCAAAAAATGTAACTGATCAATCCTAAGGTAGGAAGGGTTCTAATGACCAATAGCAAGACAGTTCTTGGATTGGAACAATAACGTTGAAAAGATAACACTGGAAGAAAATTTATGGGAAATGAATATAAAAAAAAAACTTATATAAACATTCAGGCATTCATCACATACATATATTGATCAATAAGTAGTAAGAAGTTTACTATTAACATTTTATGACATCCACATAACGCTAATATAAGTTTTTTTATGTTCATTTCCAATACATTTTATGCTTTATGTGCTTGTGTGTTCATTTTGTTGTGGTTCAGCATTAAAATACTTGTGTGTTGGATCTGCTTCTTACTTTAGCTGGTAAGGGGGTATTTTGCATCCTGGAAATTCCCCTGTTTCTGCAACAGTTTCCTCCTTTTGTTGTACAGTATGTTTATGGCAGGGGCCACCACATTGGCTTCCTTTTCTTGGTGGGGAGCATCTTGGTTCTATATTGGATGGCACAAGTCATGCACGAGTGGATGTACTCATACAGTGCCTTTATGTATGATTCAGCAGTCGTCCTTTCAGTTCCCATCTGCATAGGTGTCATGACGTTAGTCAAGTCTGACATGTGTAGCATGACATTGACTTTGGAGATGTATGTTACAGAGGTTTCCTTACTGGGGTGTGGGGGAGGAATGTTGATGGTAAGGGTGATTAGCAAATGGGCAGACCTGACCACCGATGGGGTGACCATAGGTGTGGAGCATTGATTTTCCATGGTGGTAATGACCAGGTGTAGGATATTTGAGCCCATGGGGGGACTATGGGTTACTTGACCCAGGGCATTGGGAATTATGATGTCCAAGAACCGTTGGGCACACATGTTGGTACACAAGTAGTTTTCCCAGTTAATGGCAGGGTAGTGTAACTCACCCAGTATTAGTGTGCTTGCTTGTATTATAATATTTCACTGTATGTTTCAAAAGCTGTAGTGGGAAGCATGGGGCATGGTGGAGGATCTGTAGCAAGCTATACAATTTGGAATGCAGTCTAACCTACTGTTAGTTGCACTGGGGGTATTTCAGACACATTCTGTTGGGCAAGTAGCCTGATGGTGTGAATATCCTTGGTGAATATGGACACTCCTCCACCTTTATTATTTTGGTCCTGGTTTGGTGGCCAACAGGTGTGGTGAGAGCTGTACCTGGTATTGCAGAGGTGCTCTCTGGAGGCTTGAATCAGGTCTTTGTTACTGCACAGTTATCGATGATCTCCAGTTTTAGGTGTGCGTAGTGACTGTGAATGGCCAAAAAAAATTGATCTCCACACACAAACACACACACACACACACACACACACACACACACACACACACACACAGTTGCCATGTCTGGGAATAGAACTCCTACCTGACTAGTGTATCACACGACAGTATTACGCAATTATAGCATGCACCATGGAGCTTACTGGGCTACCTCTTCCCCAAAGGTGTGTTTTAAAGTGAATGACATCAGCAGCCCTGCCAAAGTAGGGCATTTGAAATTGTAGTGAGTGTGAATGGCCTAAAAAGCATTGATTCTTACACAGACAAACAAACACAGTTGCCATCTCTGGGAATAGAACTCCCACCTAACAAGTATATTATACTACAGCATTACACAGTTATAGGATGCACCCCGGTGAGCACTGTACTATTCCTTCCACAAAGGTGTATTTCAAAGTGAATGACATCACCAGCCCTGCCAAAGTAGGGCATTTGAAATTGTAGTGAGTGTAAATGACCTAAAAAGGAATTGATCCCTACACAAGTAAACACACACACACACACACACACACACACACACACACACACACACACACACACACACACACACACACACACACACACACACACACACACACACAGTTGCCATGTCTGGGATTAAAACTCCTACCTAACTAATATATCACACTACAGTATTACACACTTATAGGACACACCACAGAGATTACTGGGGTCCTCCTTCCTCAGAAGTGTATTTCAAAGTGAATGACATCAGCAGCCCTGCCAAAGTAGGGCATTTGAAATTGCAGTGAGTGTGAATGGCCTAAAAAACATTGACCCCTACACAGACACACACACAGTTGCCATGTCTAGGATTAGAACTCCTACCTAACTAGTAGATCACACTACAGCATTACACAGTTATAGGACACACCACAGAGATTACTGGACTACTACTTCCCCAAAGGTGTATTTCAAGGTGAAGACATCAGCAGGCTTGCCATAGTAGGGCAATGGGGAGTGTGTACCCATGGGACATAACCCATTCATCTAGAGGCAGACACACAACACTCAGGCACACACAGGTTTATATTCCACAGGTATGTGTATACAACTGCTAGATGACTACTGACTTGTACAGTCATGTTACACAGTTAGCACAAGCACCACAGACACTATAGTGCTGAGGGATACCAGAGACAAATGTCTAAGTGATTGACATTTGCACATCATGTGGTTTTAGCCAATTGGATGTGTGCTGGGTGGGACAGGCCTCATGATGTGAAGCTCTTTGTCACTGTCACTCTCTTCCACACATCTATGTATGTGTAATTTTGGCCTATTATAGTTTTTTGTCCTTGGATATATGTGTGTATTCCTATCCAATGTGTGTGCAAAGCATGACTGGTGTGTACTGAAGAGTGTGTGCACTAACATCTGCGTCTGTCAGATATGTATGTTCCACTGTTGTTGCCAGACATGGGCTTCATTTTTGTAAGTGTGTGAGCATGCCCAGTATGACCTTTCAGTATTTTGTTGTCTGGCATGGCCTTCATTTCTCTAAGTGTGGGAGCATGCCCAGTATGACCTTCTGTATTGAATGTGTGAATCCATTCCAGGTAGATTGTACTCCAATGCAAGCTTTTGTGTTCTACACCTACAGCTAGCAACCTGTTTCTGTGGGATATATGTAGATCAGTTGACAATATCGGGTCAAAATGGGCAAAGGATAGTGGGTTACTGTAGGTAATTGTGTCTGTGCTGCTTCTGCTACATGGTCTTGGTGTTAGCAGAGATATTCAGACATATGTACTGTTTCACACTGTGATGTTTTATGTCATCAAGTACTGTCAGTTATACATATTTGCTTGCAGTGATGTCCTGGAGAACACAGGGTGAATGCAGTTGTGTCCAGTATTGTGGTCAGCAGCCTACATATTCTTGCACAATCATGCCAGTCTGGAGGGGAAGCTGCAGACACTTGCTGCTCGGTCTATGTAAATGGTTCAGCACCTTGGTACAGTGGTGGCAGAGGATCCCATGCTTGTACATCCATCGACGTGACAGTATGGCCATATCCTGCTGTGGCCATACCTCACAGCTGTACAGACTCACACAGGTCACCCAGAGGCAGGAGTCATAATTCTGGACATTACCCCTTCACATTGTGGTTTATGAGCAGGTTTGTAGCCACCAATTCTTGTGTTTGCAGCCAGGGATAGTATGTGCACATGGCTGAGTTTCGGACTTCACACACTCCATGCCACCCATGCACCTACCACCCCTATATTATTCTATCCTCTTCCAAACATTATGAAAACATTATCTGATATGTTCCCTATAGTTATCACCTCATTCCAGCATTAATTTGGTGTTGGTCCACAGTTCATGTAGTAGGACATGGTGGATATGTTACTGAGATTTGTCCACATGGCCTTGCATTTGGGTTCTGTGGACTGTGATATGTTGTTATTTGGGAGTCCGTGACATAACATACATTGGCAGTACGGGTGAGACACCGGCATTTGGCAGAGGACTGTAGGCCATTTGGTAGTGATGCAGGCCAGCTGTAGCAGGCCGTTGCATTCTGTCACTCCTACAGTCCCAGACTGCAATACACTATATTCCCCTGGGGTGACAGGGTAGGTGTGCAAGGTGTTCATGCCAATACTTTCTGTCATTATTGATCCAGTGTTGTGGATGCTGGCAGGGTGCTGCTTACAGCTAGGGACACACCTGCATGGGACACCTGTTCTGCATGCTGCATTCTTTAGCTATTGCCATACAGAGGTGGGGGTCATATTGTACTCATCTCCAACAGCAGGGATAAGACCAGAGAGGTACCTGTGGGTGATGGTGGGGTGAGCTGGGTGCATGTGTGCTATGGACACTACTTGCATCTGACTCACAGATATGCATGAGGCATTCCACTTATGCTGGCTTGTGCAGGGACATCAGCTGTTTCTCAATACTTCATACCTGTGACCTTTGTGGTCTGCCAGTGTGTGGCCAGACGACATCGGTATTCCCTACTACAAGCCCCAATAATGTGCTGCTAACCTGTATGTACAATTCCAAGGGTGTGTCTATTTGACAGTTACATATTATACACTGTCTGTCCAGGGTACTCCCCCCTGTTTACTGCTTGTATGTCTGGGCCCACATTCATGCCATGTCCATCTTTCAGATGGTGACATATATTACTTCCAAACATTTACTATGGCTTACCACTGGAATGTGTTTTGATGGGAAGCATTGCCTTTGACACTGCAGTTGTGAGAACCTGGCCCTGTCATTGGCAGTACTGGCCAATGGCCACCAGGACAAACCACACCATGCATACATACTGACCACTCTCACACAATATAAAACACACACCAACCTAACACACACAGCCCTGCATATTGTATACATGCTACAATCTATCCTGCTACCTTCACCAGCTCAGGTAATCTGTGCTCCACTGTTATTATACCTACACATACATGTTACTACATTTCTACATAGGATTGGGGGGGGGCACACCTGATTGTTACTACATTTCTACATAGGATTGGGGGGGCACACCTGACTGTTACTACATTTCTACATAGGATTAGGGGGGCACACCTGACACTTGTACACATTTGCTATGACTGTACTTGTATTTCAGGTACTCCATTTCATTCTGTATTCTGATCTATCATGCTGACTAGAGGCATATCAGTGTACTACAGGTCTAAGGTTTGATTGACCTACATGTCAGTTTCTGACTTCTTGCCCTTCAGAACTAACATCCCCTTCTTTCACTAGTTTTAAAAAATATAACTTTCCTTCTAATTTTAATAATCTTATCCCAATACTATATGAAAAATCTACTGCATATGTTAAACTGGGATCATATAGATCAGGCCTAACACTATGGTTAAATAATTCATACACACCTATATGGAAACAAGCCCATGTCTTCCAAATTTTACCATTATCAAAATACTGGCAATTATTCACTTGGACAGCATGTTTTTATTAATGTATATGTCTCAATATGTACTGAAACAATTAACAAAGTCTTTAATTTTATTCAACTCTCCTATTCCAAGAACTAACATCCCACTGCCTGACCTATTGTAGTCTGTCTGTGGAGGTCTGGGGGGATGTTCTCCATAGCCATCAATCAGAGGCCTTAGCACAGCCTTTGTTTGTGTTTGTTATGCCTGTCCTGATGGCTGAGATTGTTGTTGGGTATGTGAGCCTCCCTGACTGGCATGTGTGTGTCCTATGGACACACATGTGGCCCAGCACATTTCCTGCAGTGAGTTTTGTCACCTTGTCTAGTACTGGCTGCTATGGTGACACCTGTATCTGTTACAGATCTCATGCTGCCACTATAGGTATCTACTATCTGCTGGCATCTCATTCAGCCACCCAATTCCCTTGCATGCTCACATCCATACCATAGATACAAGTAACAACACATACTACTCCGTTTGGCAATTGATAGGAAGAGTGACTTATCTTGTGGTTGTGTCAGTATTGATGATGGTGCTGGAGGGCTGCCTTTGTTGGATACACATAGTATACTCCCTATACATGGTTAAGCACAGGTAGTGTCATGTTTGTCATCCCTTTTACTGTATGTGTGAGTCAGAGAGAGGTGTCATTCCCTGGGTTCCTACTATGTCAGTGTATGTTTTATGCGTTGCCTCTTTGCCATGGCCTGGGCATACTGGGCATGCCTCCTTCTGCCTACTGGGGGTAGCTCAGGTTGTTCCTCCTCTGAGTCACTCTGTGCCTGTGCAGGCCTTGGCAATGGTTGTGGGCTGTGTGGCCCTGCCCCATACTGTCCCTGCTGCAGCAGTTTCTGCAGGATCATATTGTGTAGCATGGCACACACAATGATAATTTGGGTACATGTAGCTGGTGAGTACTGCAAGGCTCCACTGGATGTGTCCAGGGACCATAACCATGACTTGAGCATCCCAAACACATGCTCTGTTATGATTCTGGTCTGTGCGTGTGCTTCATTATGGAGTTCTTGTTCGGGTGTGTGTGCATTTCTGATGGGTGTTATCAGCCACGGCTCCAGTGCGTAACCAGCATCCCCCACTAGGTGGCTATAAGGGATGTCCCCATTGGCAAATCTTTGGTACAGCTGCATCAGATGCCAGATGTGGGAGTCGTGATAGCTTCCAGGGCAGCCAGCACACACATTCATTATAATGCCCTGGGCAACACACATGACCTGGCAGTTGAAGGATGGGAAGCCCTTGTGGTTGATATAGACCCTACCCTGCTCACTGGCTGGTGCTTTGATGCATATGTGCGTGCAGTCTATAGCACCCACTACCTCAGGGTATTCTGCTATTTGGTGGAGAAGACGCATATTGCTGACCAGCGCATGGCTGTTGTGGAAATATAGGTGCTCACCGGCATGTGCTGACATGGCATCCAGGAACTGGTGGAGTACCCTGGATGCTGATGCCTGTGAGATCCCCATGATATCTCCAGTTGGTCTTTGGAAGGTACCTGTGGCTAGTATTCTTAGGCCTACACATACGTTGGTATCCACTGGGATGGGTTCCCCTCTATTGGTACTGTGTGTGAGGTGTGGCCGGCACAGTTCAACAATTTGCTGTAGGAGGTCCCTGTCCACCCTATAGTGCTCCACTATCTCCAGCTCATGTAACCCCTGACAGGTTACCCTGGGTCTGTACACTCTTCTCCTTCTCCTCACTTTGGGTTGGTCATCAGCATTCTCATCCTCACCACCCTTACCACATATTGATTTATGATAGCTGCTGCAGGCCCTATCATTTTGTTGCTTTTGTTTGGTAAAATTTCCCTGCTTGTGTACAATGGTGGTGTAGAGTTTGTGGGAAAAAAACAGAGAGAAAGGTGTTTGCATATTTTATAGTTGTGTGCTAGGCTGGGCTGCTGCCTGTGTAATTGGCTAATTCTGATACATTTCACCTGCCAGCTATGCTAGTTCTCCTTGATTACCTTCCTACTGCTGTTTTCCCTTCCCATTGCCTCCTGTTTAAGCCCAGGGGCACGCTGCACAAACACAGTACTCAGATGTGTACAGAGCTGCTATTTCCTGGTTTACTTTTTTTTTTCCTTTAAAACACAGTGTGTGACACGCACATCCACTTAGGCAATGTAAAGAGTGCTAGGCAGCCTCAGACACACCCCATTGCTTAGCTTTGCTAAGCTAAGGGTAAACCCGAGCCACAGGGCACCAGTAAGCTTACAGTATGCCTGACACACCCCTCTATGATGTCAGCTAGCTCATAGGCTTGCACCATGGTCTTTCTGCACCGACACAGTTGGGTGCAGGCTAGCCATGATGGTGGATCTAGGATTCAGTATCATTCCCCTCATTTGCATAGGATTGCCAACTAATGCCTAGTTACAAGTCTCACACTAAGCCTTCTCCCTTAGCAAACACTGTTCACTGACCATGTTTTCTTCTGCCTGCCATTGAGTATAATGGCAAAATTGTGATTTTGGATAGAATGCTTATTTCAAGGTTTTTTTTTTTCGACCCGATCCAATTTGCACGCCGCTGCCCTATGCTTAAACAGCCGGAATCAGCTAAGAAAAAAACAAAAGTTATTTTTTTTATTTTTGCAACTGTTTTCAATGCCAATGGCCATATATTTGGCCATCGGCATGCTTTCCACAATATAAGCACCCTTTATTTGGAGCTGCCATGTCTCCGTTTTGTAGTTTGCAGAAATGTACTTGGTTACTAACCGAGTACATTTCTGCAGACTGCACTAGTCCTGCACAGCTGGCTGCCAGCTTCCTGGATTGCAAATTCACCTCATTTGCATGGGTTTCACCTGCAAATGGTGTAATTTGCATACAGGAGCTGTGTCCGTGCAAGAATAGTGCAGGAGCACATGTGCATGTCCCGGGAACTTATTCCTGGATTGCACAGTGGCCATATTGCCTCCAGCAGCTCCTGCACTATTCCTGCACACCGTGCAGAGCTCGCTGAATCCTGGGGAGGGTTTTAGTATTATTAGGAAATACTTCAGATACAGTTAGTTAAGTTAGTTTGTTGTAGTGTCGCAATGCATAAATGATATTTTGGTACAGATGGACAGAAAAGCATTCAGAGATATTAAATGATATTCTTCTAGTTTACAGACTGTAAAATTTAAAGTTAATGCTACATTTTAAAAGTGATACTACAGGCAAAAAGTGCAGATCCTATGCAAAAAAGAGTGCAGCATAAATATTGTGTGTCCTTAAAATAACAGGTTCAACTCTCATGTCATACTTGTATAAAGGGCAGACAAGTAAAGTTCCAAAATCAGATCAGTTCAACTCTTGTAATAAATGTGTATAATATACTGTATGAAGAAACTTCACATAATTGTTGTGACACTGCCAGCCCAGCTATCTGTAATTTTGTAAACAATTCTATGTCATCCATGAATACTGATATGATTTATACAGAAGTATGTGCTGAACAAGGTTTGTACAGTACTGAGCTTCAAAAATGTAACCACAGCATACCCTGCCTGGGACGTAGAAGATTAACTTGCAAAACTTCAAGAAAATAAGTTGAAATGAAATAGTTTTATGATTGCCTAAAATAGCACCCAAGAAGGAGAAACAGCAGTCCATGACCAAATAATGAAAAAAAAACATCTTTTAATGCTTAACTTAAATCACAGTATTTTCATCCTCAATACAAAGACTTCATCAGATGTAATGTATCCCATACTATCTTTCTTTTATAATCTCATCAATTATCTAATTAAAACCATTTCAAACATCAATTTGTCCTTAAACTACTAAAAAAATAATAAATACATACTTTAATAAATTTTCTGATTAAATACTTATAATAAGTTTAAACGTTTTTATAAACCATGTAAGTAAGTCATATTATGTGCAAACCAGGTCTTTATAACAGCCATTAATACATATTTGTATTATTAGTTCCTGTGCAAACCATAAATATACATTTTATAAAATAACTAATATAAGGTCTCCCTCTAATAGCCAACCATTACAATTACAATAAAGTCTCCAAAGAAAATTTTTCCTTTTTGGTTTTAAAAGTTTTAAACTTGGAATCTGGAAGGAGATTGCAGTATTTCACCTACAGAAAGAGGTAGGTATGATGAAATTTGGAGAGGAGGAAGTTGATTGGTCAGCTTTCTCAATTGATTGACTTGCTGACCCCGCTTAGCCAATCAATGGTGAATGTTTTATTGGAACCTCAACATGGGCAGAACCAGGAAGCAGATAATGTATTACACTCTAAAGGAAGTGAAATGAATGGAGCATGTGGTGGTTTTGCTAACCAGCAGGCAGTTTTGAATAGGTACAATCTTCCAGTGATGGAAAATTAATTTGACCAGACACCAGGGCTTTTCAAATGGCTACAAGGAGAAGATTTGAAGAATGGAACTCAGGAATCTGAAATCCCACTTGGTTAACAAACTGGAACTGCTAACCCTTCTGTTTATACAGGTAGAACTGAACTGAAAGACTGGTTGGTTATGAATTTTACTCCTAAATTTAGAGACAATGGTGAAAAAGTAAGAACCATTACTGACTTATAAAAACAAGTTGAACAAACTGAACTTATGTTTAGGTTTAGAACTTTGGATATTGAAAATTATATTTAAAGCAGTGTTTGTTTGAAGGTATTGTGCCAAAAGGCTTATGTGTGTGCAAGTATCCCAATACTGTACAACCAGGGAATGTTTTTCATAAAGAACTTTTAGAAGTTTTTAATAAATGTGGAGTAGATATAGTTAAGGTAATTCTAAATGAAAATGAGATGCTTAAAGAAGTGGTTCAGAAGGAAACCGAAGAACTAAAGGAGCACATTAAGAATGACATAGCCTCTGAAAAAGAGAACTTTTAATATTAGGAAAGGTATAGATGACAAATGTGGTGAACTAATTAACAGGAAACTAAGAAAATTAAAAAGGAATGTGCATGAATACAGAGAAAATATAAGTTACCCCAAACCAAAATATTTTAAAAGGTATGATGAAAATAATATGGTGAACAGTGACAGAAATGAAGAATATGACTCGAGGGGAGAAGGACAAGGTAGTGAAAATATAGGAGATTTAGATGATCTCTGAGAATTCCCACCCCTTTGAAGATCAAAAAGGCTGAAAAACAACCCCCCCCCAATACCAACAAAATGTTTACTGGAGAGGGGGTAGAAGAGGGAGAGGGAGAGGGAGATATTAATATGTGAATGTGAATGTACAGCTCCAACTTATATAGACAACTTGGATGAAGCTTCAGAAATAACTATTTAAAATAACTATAGGTATACTAGGAATGACTTACAGTTTTAATAATATTATACAGGTTGATGGGCATTTCAGCCTCTTGTCAAAAGGCTTGAAATTTATTCCCCAGAAAAAGGGAGATTTAGCAAAAATATCTTAGATTTAAAGATGTTTGTAAGAAAAATTAATCTGGGGTTAGTTTTGCCACAACAGAGCAGGGTAAATGAAAATAATGTGAGAAAGAAGAGTACTTACAACCCCCCCATACACCTGCAACTGAAACATTTTGAAGGCACAGTGGAGAAGGAAATCAGAAAATAATTCTCTAAAGTCAGGTATAGACCCAACTTGAATTATGAAGAGAAAAGAATTTTAACCGAGTTAAAACATAATAAAGACATCAGGGTTATGAAAGCCGATAAAAGTGGGGGATAGTTATAACGGATATTATAATGTACAAAGGAAAAATGAATAATATTCTAGGTGACACTAATAAATATACTAGTGCATCTAGGAATAAGATTAATATTTCATATAGGAAAACTGACCTGACTTTAAATGACATGCTACTAGAGGGGCTAATTGACCAGAATACCTATAATTTTTTGATTAATGAAAAACCAAGAATACCCACAATCTTTGGAATCCCTAAAGTTCATAAAGATGAAATAGACCCCCCTCTACGACCAATATTGTGGCTGAAGGGTCAAAAACATCTTCTTTGGCAAAGTATGTTGATTTGAAATTAAAGAAATTATGGCTTAAAAAAAGTATTTTGAGAGATTCTTGGGATTTTTTAAGGGAAATCAAACAAGAGTTATACAATGATAATATTGTTTTTGTTACAATAGATATAGTTGATTTATTTACAAGCATCCCTTGTACTGAAGGTATGCAACTATTAGAGGAAGTGATATTTGAGGATGGTGGACTTACATATAATGAACAATTAGTCTGCCTAAACTTAATGGACCTGGTTCTAAAGTACAATTATATTTACTTTAAAGGGGATTTTTTTTCAATAAGTTCAGGGTGTTGCGATGGGTGCTGCCTGTGCCCTACTTATGCTAACCTTATATTGTCAAAATGGGAAGAGAAATATGTGCTTCTGTCTAAGTATTCTGACTGTTGGGTGTTATACAGAAGGTTCCTGGATGACATATGTATTTTATGGACAACTTCCTTAGATAAGTTACAGGAATTTATTAGTTTTCTGGGAAACAGGCTTAACTTTTTAGAATTTACTCATATGTTTTCCTATGAAAACCTTCAGTAGCTAGACGTAGAAATATATAAAATGAACAATAGAATTAATTCTAAGATTTTTAGGAAGGATACATTTTCAAATTCATATCTTTACTTTGAAAGTGCACACCCATTCCACTATAAAAGAGATATTATTAAGGGACAATATGTTCATGCTAGTAGGATGACATCAGCAGACATGGATTTTGAAAAAGAGTGTAACTTCGTAGAAGTTTTATTCAAAGAAAGGGGTTACCCAGTAACAATGATACAAGATGTTAAGAAAGAGGTCACAGAAGGGAGAAATGCAAGGTTAGGAGAATCCATAGAACATGATGGTGGAGAAATGAGAACCTGTCAAGAAGAAAATTTTAGTAATGCATTCATAATGGAGTACAATGTGAGTGCAAATTCAGTGGGTCTATATTATGAGAGCGAAAAGACGCTTGCGCGAATACCTAAACATCGAACCGTATAGCGCAAAGTGGACTTAGAGAGAAAGTCGAAAACTGCGAAAATGGAAATATCAAATTTCCATGGTTGGCCTGTCTGTGGATTAGCTGCATAAGGTAAGTGTTGGCTAGTTACGGAGTTTAGGATAGGGTGCGGGTTAAGGTAAGTGCTTAGATAAGTAATATATGTTAGATTTAGTGTAGGGTTAGAGGTAGGGTTTTGTTAAATGTATGTATGTAGGTTATTTATTTTGTTTGTGTATATTTTCGTAGGGGGAATGTGCGGTAGTTACAGACCTTAGGGTTAGGGAGGGGTTAAGGATAGTGCATAGTTAGTTGTGTATGTGGAGTTTAGTGTCAGGTTAGAAGTAGGGTTTTGTGCTTTACTTTATGTTAGAAGTAGGGTTTGGGTAGTGTATGTATGTGGTTTATTTATTTTATTTGGGTAGGTAGTATATAGGTAGTGGTGGGGTTGGCCGACTATGACAGTTCGCTTTTTTTTTTCGCTGTTTAGTGCGTTCAGGATTTCTGTGTTTTGTGGTATAGGGGTCGATATTTTGGTATTCGCTCATAGGGTTTTTCGCTTTCATAATATAGACCCAAATTCAGTTAGTTCAAAATGAATGGGAAAGGTTTGTGGGGTTGACAGATCTAGGTGACATTCCCAAAGAATCTGTTAAAGTCATTTATAGGAAGGGACAGAATTTATAATGTTTATTGGGACAGGATGGTAGACATGGAAATATGGTTAGGAAAAAGAAAGGAACATTTAAATGTGGCCATTCTTCACAATGTAAATATATAGTGAACAAAGAAAAGGTTTTCCAAGCTTGTAGAAATAAGTGGCTAGAAAGAAGGGAATCCTCAAATTGTCATTCTTTTTGGGCTAGTTTATCTGGTGATTTGTAAAGAATGTAAGACTTTCTATGCGGGGAAGACAGAGAGAAAACTGAAAAAAAAAAGAATTTACGGACACCACTATGATATTCAAACAAAAAAAGAAAATATTGCCTTATTTAAACATCTAAAAGAATGTGAGAATGCAGTTTTTTATTTTTTGTCTTAGAAGAAGTTAAAAATGACGTAAGAAGGGGGCTATGTGATGAGAAAATAGAGTATAGGGAACTATGGTGGCAGATAACACTGCAAGCTAATGTTCCCCCGGTCTCATTTAGAACATCTCTATAGCCTCCCTTTTAAAACTGAGAGCTACAAAACTGTGATGTAAAGTGAATATGATTCAGCAAGAAAATGAGTTCCCTTGGACCTAGTACCGAGAAGCCACAGATGATTACTAGAGTTCTGTAGATACTAAATGGCACAGCAGAAGTGGAGCCAGGGAATGCTGCAAGCTGCTGAGATGAGCAGGAATGGAGCAGGGCCCGGGGAATGCTGCAAGCTGCTGAGACGTGCGGGAATGGAGCCGGGTCATTAATGGGATTATACGGAGGTCATTTGGTGGCTGGATAATCCTGGTTGGTGATTCTAATGTGTTCTCCACATTACGCCTAAGTCAGCTTTTGTAAGTGCTGCTTTGTATCACTTCTGGCCTTCCAATAACCAAGACTTTACATCGGCACCATCGGCCATCTACTGGGACTGTTGGTTTTTGGATGTGTTAGGTTCCTTGAGCAATGGTTATTTTCCACTAGTGACATTGTGGTTTTTACATTTCAGGTTTGGGAATTATTGGTTGGATACTCTATTGGCTTGATATTGATTCATGGTATGATTCTCCGTTTATTGGGGGGCTAATGCAGATGTCAACTAGTTGTTTATTGTTCGAATACTTTGGCGTTTAACAATTTGGTTCCTGAAGGTACAAGATTTTTGATCATGGACACACAGAGTTAAAGGACTAATATATCTGTTATTAACATTTACATTTGTCTCTGGGACATATTTTTGGTTGTTTTTTATCAGCCATAGCATTGTCTAGATCTAATTTTAGTTTTGTGAATATTTGTTAGGTTGACGTTAGCAGCTCTCAACAATGGACACATTAGGCCTATGTCTTTTGACTTTATACCTTTCCTGAACACAGAGGATTTTTAGTATTAGCTTATACCTAATTGGATTTCATAACTGTTGCAATTTTTTTGGGCTGCTGTTTTTTTGCATCATATCAACAGACTATTGAGGGTAGAATACTATATTGTTTATGTAGGGGCATTTGAAATGTTTATGTTTGTAATCATCTTCATTTAGGATTTAACAAATACTTTTTGACAAAGGCTTTCCTGTGATTTATACATGTTCTTATGACAATCATATAGTGTTCCTATGACAATCATATAGTGTATTTGTGTACTATAAACCTGGGGCATATTGGTTGTTGATACTGTTTAATCTTCTCCTGATTCAAACAGCAAAGGTTGTTTTATATTGTATGCATGTTTTATTATTGTTAGGGTTTCATTGTTTTCCTCTCTACTGTTCTATGGTACCTTTTGTTTCTTCCAAATTTCTCCCATAATTTTTTGAATTTATTTCACCCCCAATCTCTCTCCACCCGGTTCCTCCTCCTATCAGCTTCCACTTACATACACTCTCCTCCCACTATAATTTACCTAAATTGGTTATCAGTTCCTGTACTACAGTGTCAGTCAAACAACTGATCCCAACTAACTTTCTTCTTCTCTCATAATGTTCCAGTACTATTTAATACCCATTCTGCTAGGCTCATACGTACTCACCCTGTACAAAAAACATATACTTATTGGCTATCAGTACCCTAAAGGTCATACTATCTCTCCAGAGATAAAGCATCCCACCTTCAGCCATGCCCATAAAAATGGCAACAACTCAGCCCCTTGCTCACTCTTTCAGCCTACCAACCCCAGGCACCCCAGCCCTAGATCAAGACAATACTACAAACTCTTACATAAACTTCTGATGCTTATTATTAAGTACAAACCCAGCCTCATACTCGGTGGTGGCATTCACCCTAACCCTGGCCCATCCACCTCTTATAAATACACCCCTCCAATTGTAACCTAATCTATCACACTAGAATCAGTAGACCAACAAACTCTCTCCTGGCCTCTCACCTTAATATAAGGAGCATTAATAATAAGGTACATGAACTGCATGGTCTCCTGGCTGTCCACTCCCCTGAAATACTATGTCTATCAGAGACCTGGTTAAAACCTTACACAACTGATAATGAGGTGTTACCTCCTGTGTATAATATACACATGGTGGACTGTGTTTCCAGGAAGGGTGGTGGGGTAGCTATACTTTACAAATCTGGGTTAATGTGACCAGAATTGTTAACCAACCACCTCAGATCAACAACACTGAGATTCTTGCCAGAAGATTATAGCTTAACAAAAATCAATGCATTAACATCATCTGTATGTATATCCCCCCATGCAACAACATAGACACACTTGAAGTCACCCTCCACCGGCTATCATGTCACTACCCCCAAGAAACTTTACTGCTTGGTGACTTTAACATAGACTGGAGCACCTGTTCCTCACAATCCCCCTCTACCCATAGTAACCTGCATGCTTTCACACAAACCATAACTGCCCCAACCAGGCTAGGTAAACTCATCCAAAAAAAAAACATACTTGACTGGGTTCTTGTAAATAGCAATCCCTAACTGTACACTGTGGGTACCCTTCCCAGTGACCTAAGTGACCACCTCCTCACTTATGTCATTAAGCAGAAAGACGTTATCCCTCAAATTCCTGTAATCAAGAAAGTCAGAAACAATAAAGACTTTCACCCTGCCAAATTCCAACAGGAACTTATCTCCTGTAATTAGTCTATGCTAAAACACCTTCCGCTGGAGGAGGCAGTTGCATATTTCAACAATAAATTTCTTGAAATCCTAGATCTGCATGCTCCTGCCTGCTCAAAGTGAACAAAAGCTAAAACTGCACCATGGCTTACTAAGGAGCCCAGGCAAAAAATCAATAGCAGAAACAAATTATGGGCCCTATGGCGCTCCACTAAAGACCCCCATGATCATGAAACTAAAAAATCCATTCTAACAGACAAAAAACAATACTATCATAATTTACAGACAGTTAACTGGAACAATCCTCAGAAGTTCTGGGCAGGTCGGAACAATTTACTTCACCCTGGAAAAACATCCATCCTCATCCCCGATGCTACCATTGATAAATCTCCTCACGATATCTCAGACTGCTTTAACCATTTCTTTACTGAAACAATATAAACCCTAGCTAGCCAACTACCTCCTAGCTCCCCTGGCCCTGATAATACCACCCCTCTAAACCAACCCTCATTTAGCCTCCAACCAGTGCCCACATAACTCATTTGCTCTCTCCTCAAAAAATTAAAACCCACCACACTCGCCTCTGACCAACTCCACGCCAAGTACCTCCAAAAATCAGCTGATGCCATTGCCTATCCTTTATCGATTCTAATTAATAGGACCATAACAGAGGCAAAAATTCCCACCTTATGGAAAACAGCATATGTAATCCCATTACATAAAGGAGGATCCTCCACGGATTTCTCCAACTAAAGACCAATTGCTATACTTTACCCACTGGCAAAAATAATGGAAAAATGTCTACATAAACAACTCATGCACCACCTAATCCAAAATCACCTCATGGCCGATACCCAACATGGATTCCAACCACACCACAGCACAACCTCAGCCCTCCTGGCTTTCACCAATACCATAAACAACAACCATAACAACAATTATATCTCTTCTGCCCTCTTCTTGGATCTCTCCAAGGCATTTGATATGGTTGATCACCAACTTTTGTTACACACCCTGAAAACTTTCTATCTAGACTCCAAAACCCTGCTGTGGTTTAAATCCTACCTCAATGGGAGGCAGCAGTTTGTTCGCTGGAAAGACAAGATCTCTAACCTTCTACCAAATGCCCCTGGAGTGCTACAAGGCTCAATATTAGGGCCTCTACTGTTTTCCATCTTTATTAATGACTTATACACTGTCATCCCAAATGTCAGCTGTATCCAATACACTGATGACTCCACCCTGATTTGCTCTGCTACATCTCCTTTGGAACTGAGGTCTGCTACCCAGTCCACCTTTCATACCATAGAAAACTGGCTCTCTGAACACCACCTGTTATTAAATTCCAAAAAAACAAAATGCTGTTTTTCTCACCTACACAAAGGTCTTCTGCTTTTACCTTCAACATTAATGTGAAGGATGACACTGTTATCTCCCCCGACCCCTCTGCAAAACTACCAGGAGTCATTATTGATAATAACCTAAAATTTGGCTTGCATGTCAATCAATTAATCAAAAACATCAATAAAAAACTAGGATCACTGTATAGAATAAAAGTCTTCTTAACCCCTCCAGCCAGGATTGCCATAGCCCGCACCCATCTAATCTCAGCACTTTTATATGCCTCCCCCTTTTCCCTACTCTAAACAAGTCGGTCCTAAATAGATTGTCATCCTGTTACAATCACATTGCCAGGTTTGCCACTGGCCTGCCATTTAGGACACACCACTGCATTAACCTCGAACAGCTTGGGTGGCTAGAACTTCCCAGTCTAATCCAATACAACATTCTGACTATAGCTAAAAAAATTCTTTATAATCCAGATAATACACCATCCCTAAGGAATATTATAACCCCTCATAACAATCAGAGACTGCTTAGATCCTCAAACAAATTACTAATTCAGACAATCAAAATTAACAATACATCTGGGGATACCCTCTTTGTAAACTCTGTAGACAGAGTTTGGAATCTCCTTCCAGCCGACATTACTTTGCTCTCCTCCCTTTGCCAATTTAAAACCAAACTCAGACAACATCTGGCACTATATTGCCACTGTAACAAGCCTGGTTAACCCACCTCATAAATGTATATAATATATTACTTTCTGCCTACTGTCATTGTATTCCCCTGAATTAAACCAGAGATAACTATACCTGTGAACTTGCCTATCTCATGTTTTTTCATGTATCCTCTGTAAATAACTTACCTGTAATTATGTCTACATTGTTATATTTTTGACTCTGACTATCTTGGAGCTTTTCTTCCCAGGCCTCCACTGAAAATGGACATGTATCCAGTCAGACCATCCTGGTCAACAAATGTAAAATAAAATAAATAAATAAATAATTTTCAAAACATGTAATACTGAAGCAATGATTTTTTTCCTTAGGAGACTTTATTGTAATGGTGGTAGTTGGCCACTAGAGGGAGACCTTATATTATTTTATTTATTTATTTATTGCAGTTTGATTACGGAAAAGTCCACTGGGCATGGAGCCTGTTTTCAGTGGAGGCCCGGGGAGAAAAGCTCCAGCAGGAAACAGCAGTTAAAATTGTTAATACAATTACATGCAATTACATAAAAACAATATAAAAGTTACATACATATTCAGAGACAGCTTCATTGGAAATAACAGTTATCAGCAGAGAATAAATCTCAACAGTTTCAAATGCTTATGGAGGAAGATACTGGCTAATGCAAAATAAGATTAGGAGATTGATATTTAGTAATCTGAGGTGAGGATTTAGTAGAGGTAAAGTAAGGTAAAGGGGGTTAGCCTGGAGAGAGGTGGCAGGATAAAGTTGGAGGGATGGGCTGAAGAGAGAAATTGCATTTCCTGTTTTGATAGAGATAAGAATGTAGGTGTTTTTTGAAGTTGTTGAGGTTGGTACAGGATCTTAGAGCTGAGGGCAAGGCATTCCATTTTTTGGCTATAGTAAAGGATAAGAGTAGTTTACCTGCAGTGCGCTTTGGTTTTTGAATGGAGATTAGGTTTTGGCAGGAAGATCTAAGTGGTTTATGGGGGAATAAGGTTGTAGAATGTTAGAGAGAGCAGGGCAGTTGGAAGGGTGGAACAGTAATTTGTGGGCAATTGTGATTTGGAGAAAGTCAAGGTGGTTGGGGAGTTCAAGCCAGTTTAGAGAGTGGAGGGAGGAGCAGTGATGTGAGGAGGATTTGGCATTGGTGGAAAATCTGGAAATTTTGTTGTAGCATTGTTCCAGTTTGGTGGTAAGTGAGGAAGATAAGTTTGTGATGAGGGGAGCGCCATACAGAAGGGAGGGAAGAAGGAAGGAAGAGGCAAGGTAAGTCTGGTGTGAGGAGAGAGGAAGTGGTTGTTTCTGTACAGTAGGCCAAGTTTTATGTGTGTTTTTTTGATGTTTAGCTGGATATGGTTATGAAATTTTAGTTGGTCATCAATGGCAATGCCGAGAAGCTTGGTAGAGGGTACAATTTCAATGTTGGAGTTGTTAAGGCTGGTAATTTGAAATGAGACATTATCCAGAGAGGAAGATTTGGTAGGAGAGAAGAGGATGATCTTGGTTTTGTTTGCATTTAGGGCAAGATGATTTTGGCACAGCCAGTTTTCAGTGGTAGAGAAGGCATTCTGTGTTAGGGTTTTGAGTTCAGTTAGATTGGGGGCACAACAGATTAAAGTGGAATCATCTGTGTATTGCACGATTTTGGTGTTAGGGATGGCTTTGTGGAATTCGTTAATAAAGATGTTAAATAGTAGAGGGCCGAGTATGGAGCCTTGGGGTACTCCTGTGGGGGTAGGAAGTAAGGAAGAGGTGGCTTGGCCCCACTTCACAGCTTGAGACCTGTTAGAAAGGTAGGTAGAGAACCAAGATAGGGATTTCTGACAGAGGTTGAGATTAGAGAGGTGGTTTAGAAGGTGTGAATGCGAGATAGTGTCAAAGGCTTTGGATAGATCTAGAAGAACAGAGGAGACTATATTACCGGAATCACGTGCAGAGTTGATAGAATGCAAGAAAGATAGAAGGGTGGTGGTAGTACTGTGTCCAGGGCGGAAGCCGTGTTGAGTAGGAGAGAGAAGTTGGTGTTTGGTAAGGAATGGCAGGAGCTGAAGGTGTATACATTTTTCAAGTATTTTGGAGATAGGTGAGAGGATTGCTATGGGGTGGTAGTTGGAGACATTGTAATTTTTGCCTCCTTTGTGGAGAGGCAAAATGAAGGCAGAGCGCCATAGTTTGGGTACATAGGATTTGAGTAGAGATGTATTAATAAGGATAGAGACAGGTATGGCAATAGTGTCAGAAGATATTTTTAGGAAGGAGGATGGAATGCTGTCAGGGGCATTAGAACAAGGCTTTTGTTTGTGGAGCAGTTTCCTTATTGTGTTGGTGGATACTGGTTTGAGTTCGAAAAAGGGGGCAGGAGATAAGTGAAGTGATGATTGAGCAGAGAGAGGGGAAGGGTTGTTGCTGGTGAACGTTTTGGTACGTTCTGCGATAGTGGAGGTGAAAAATGAATTGAAGAGGGAGGCTATTTCAAGGTCAGATTTGCTGGTGTCAGGGGAGGGATTGTTTTTTGTACCTGGTTTAAGGAGGGAATTTATGGAGTTCCAGAATTGTTTGGGATTTCTTACATGGTTTTCTTGTAGTTTGGAATAGTAAGACTTTTATCTTTAATGACTGTTTTTTTTACTAGGTTTCTTAACTGCTTATATTTAAGGAAGGTTTCTGGTTGCCTGAGTTTAAGGTGGGCTTTCCAAGTTTTATCTCTTTATTGCATTAGCTTTTTTGTGTCATTAGAGAGCCGGGGGAGCTATTTGTTTTGACTCTTTTTGTTTTAATAGGGGCATGGGAGTTAAGGACAGTTAAGAATGCAGAATTGAAGAAGTCAACAGCTTCATCTAAAGGTAGTGTTTTTAGGGGGTTCCAGTTAATTAGTTTTAGAGAGTCAGAGAAAGAAGTGGGGTTGAAGTTAGATAGGTTACGTGTTTGAATGTATTGGTGAGAGTGAGGGGAGGAGGGAGTTGCTCGAATAGTGAAAGCAGGGAAATGGTCTCCTAATGGGTCAGGAGAAATGCCTAATTTTACAATTTTATTAGGATGAGATATTAGGATCCAGTCAAGTATAGAGCCGGGGGGATTTGCTTTGTTGGGCTGAGTAATAGAGTTAGTAAGTTGGGTGAATTTGAATAGGTTGATGGTTACTGAGGGATTGGTGTTATTTATTTTACCCCAGTCAATATTTACATCACCCAAAATGAAGGTTTCTAGGTTAATATTAGAGGAAGTCCAAGAGAGGATGTCTTCCAGAGTATTAGTATTGTTGCCTGGGGGATATATAGGCAAATGATGCAGATGCTTTTATGGTGGTTTATTTTTAGAAGGCCAATTACAATTTCAGTGTTGTTGAAAGAAGGGATGGGGTTGGTGTAAGGAGTTATGGACGGGAGATTGGAGTATATTAGTGCGACGCCACCACCTCTTTTATTTGGTCGGTCAGATCGAAGGCAGTGAAATCCTGGAGGCAGGATTTCAGAGTCAGTAATGTGGGGTTTTAGCCAGATTTCAGAGATAGCAGCTATGTCAGAAGAATAATGGTTAAACCAGGCATGGAAGAGGGTTAATTTATTTTTTAAGCTTTGGGCATTAATAGAGAGAAATTTGAGGTTTTTGTTAGAGGGTTTGTTGTTGGAGTGGGGGAGATTCGTGAGAGAAGAGTTAGGGCCAGGGTTAGGGTGAATATCGCCTGATAGCTTAATGTAAGAGGGATGAGGGATGTGTTTATTAGGTTTGAATTTTGATGGAAGAGAGTAGTAAGGATTAGGTTTAATTTTGAATTTCATATTAGAGGTTGGGAAATGTTTTATTTTTAAGAGAAGGATAGGGTGGGAGTGAAATAAAGAAGCTGAGATGTTGTAGTAATGAGAAGCGAGGAGGTGATGTGGAGTGAATGGGGGTGAGTGTAAATGGGAATCAGTATAGGAGGAGATTTGATATAGGTATAATAGAAGGAAAGTAAATGAAGAGAGGAGAATGAGTTTGGAAGGCAGAGAGGGCATGGTAGTGGAGTGAGGCTGGAGGTGATAGAGAAAGATGGTAAAGAGGTAATAGGAGTTTGAGGGAGTGGTCAATAGAGGAAAGGGAAGGAGGAAGGGGCGGGTAAGGTGTGTTCAGATTGGATGGAGTAGAGGGAGTGGCTGGAAGTGGGGGAATAAATGCAGGAGCACTGGGGGTGGGTGGGAATTGGGGTCAGGGTAGGATAGCGGAGTGAGCCCATAGGGCGAATGGAGCGGGAAGAGCCAAGGAGGCGAAAGGCCCGAAAACAATCAGTGACCTGAGGCAGGTGAAGGAGAACAACAACCAGGGTGTAGGTAAGTGTTTGAAATAGTTTTATTGTTTATATTAGGGGTTATGAGTTTGGTTCTTAAGATACACTCTGAAAGTAAGAATATAGGTGTGTGGAAATTATGATTATAGGTTCTTTGGGGTCGGGTAGTGAATACTTCTATGCAGGGAAAGTTAGAGGAGCAGGGAGAAAGGACTTATTGCAGTACTTTAGTCTGGAGTAATACTGCCACCTAGTGGGAAAAGGAGGGAGGTACAGTCAGAGGAAAGGATGTTCCACCCTAAGTTGGGTGAAGAGAATTAGCTAGAGGCAATTAGAGGGGAAGACTGAAAAAAAACAAGGAAGATGGGGGGCCTGTGCAGGGACCAGTGGTAGGCTGCTCTCACACGTACCGAGGTAGAGTGCTGCTCAAGGTTAGGTAGTGGATATAAATATAAAAGAACATGTGCAAGAGATTATATACACTGTGTCTCCTTAGCAGGAGAGAAAGGGTCTCAGAAAACAAATCACTATGGTTCAAGCGGACTGTCCATGGTCTTCTTTTCTTTGGGAGGAATCTCCTGTTTGTTCAGTGAAGAAGGGGGAAGGCAATCTGGGGAGCAACTGAAAAGGAGAATGAGAAAAATACTTTAGAATGAGGGTGAAAAGGAAAAAAAATGGAAGAAGGAGAGAGTATAAAGAAGTAAAAGTAGAGTAGAGGGAGGAAGTATTTAGAGTAGAGTGGGAGGAGGAAAGGATGTAGAAAAAGGGCAGAGGAGAAGACCAAGGAAGAGAGAAAAAAGAACAGAGAAATTGTCAAAGTGAGAGGTTGAAACAGTAATGCATTAGAAGGCCCACAGGTAGTGATAAATTACATGAAAAAATGCAGCATGCAAACAAAGATATTAGGGAAACAGAAGAGACAGGCACTTAAAAATAAACAATTCAACGCTTGCTAAGGCAAAGTTCTCAGGTAGAAGTATTATCTAATGCAGTAGTAACAGCTTAAACTCAGTTATAACATTCTGTTAAACACATGGAAATAGTCAGAGTACAACAGTTAAATGCAGTTATTATATTCAAGTGTACACTACAACAGTTAAATGCAGTTATTATATGCAAGTGTACACTAAGACAGTCAGATTGAAGCAGAACTTTGGTAAAGCTAACTTTAAAAGCCTATCAGCAAAAACAAGGCCAGAATAGGTTGCAGGATAAATTGTTGAGGTACTGGAGGTAAAACCATTTCAGCATGTAAAAAGAGGCATTGTAGGCAGATTAATTGTTAGAACATTGGTCGCCTAGGTGCTAAAGCTAAGGTAGAAACATCTATCTTAAATCAGGCAGAATGCCGGTTAAAATCAATGGTCGCTAGTGTTTCAAAGAGTAAAAGCAAAGTTTTACATCCAAAAATGCCTAGAACATTTGCAATCTAATGCTAGAAGGGGAATACCGGCCTTATAATTATGCAGCATTAGTCGCTAAGGTTTTAGAGAGAAAGAGCGGAGTCTTACATGTAAAATATCTAAAACAGTAGCCGTTTTGATGTTAATATTTGGGATAAGGCATTTTTTTTCTAAAATGTATATAATGGCTGTTATGAAGACCTGGTTTGCACATAATATGACTTACATGGTTTATAAAAACTTTTAAACTTATAAGTATTTAATCGAAATTTTATTAAATATGTATTTATTATTTTTTAGTAGCTTAAAGACAAACTGATTGATGTGTGAAATGGTTTTAATTAGATAATTGATGGGATTATAAAAGAAAGGTAGTATGAGATGCATTGCATCTGATGACATGTTTGTATTGAGGATGAAAACACTATGATTTAAGATAAGCATTTATGTGTTTTATATAGTAAAAAAGTGCTTTTCATTATTTGGTCGTGGACTGCTGTTTCTCCTTCCTGGGTGCTATTTTGGACTTTGGTTACTGGTACTCGTATTTTGGCACCTTTTCCATTTCATTTTTGGTTTAAAATGTTTTATGATTGTGTTATACAAGTTAGTTTCAATTCAGCAAAGAGACAGGATGTCTAGAATGAGAGTGCCTTCTGCATTGTTTTGTGTTTTATTGTTTTATGACTTTCAAGATCTGCAAACTTCTGAGAGCCATGTATTTTTAACACTGAGATGTATAATTCTGTCAGTTTCTATTTTAGAATGGGAACTGAAATCTGGTGACAAAAAATGATGTCATCCAAGCTAATCCAGCAGTAATATTTGATATTAATTTAAGAACTCTCTCAGAGAGAGACTGGGCATATTGTATTTTGTCTTGTTCCTAGCAAGAACATCCACTCATCATCACCATCTGCACTTGCTTTGCTGTAAGTAAGATTTACGGCATAGTATCTCTTTTAGATATAGATAGGAATATAGTAAAGATTAGTTTAGATGTTTTCTGTATTTATTTGAGACTGCCCTGTAATGTTGTTTTAAAATATTTCCTGTGATTTTGAGCTCTGAAGTTACTGTGCTGACTCACTGAGTATTGTCTTGTTCTTTTATTTTATATTATTAAATATATTTAAACCTATCTTTGTGGCTGATATTTGTGAGACATATTTAAACTCTTAGAGTACTTGCATATGTATTTGGTGACACTGTACAGGCCACTCCTAAATAACCTTGCATGTTTTGGTCAGACCACCATTTGGATAATAGTAACATTACACAGTAGGATTGGACACCCTTTGTAAGGGGCTTATAGTAGCTGATAAGTAGGGGTTGGTGGTAGTGGAAACTACCTTACAGTCTGGGCAGAAGGGGGCGTAGCTAGTAAACCTGTGCCAGCCTTCCCCAGGTGTGTGTGTTTGTATATAAATCAAATCTCAGTGTGTGTGTGTGTGTGTGTGTGTGTGTGTGTGTGTGTGTGTGTGTGTGTGTGTGTGTGTGTGCGTGTGTGTGCGTGTGTGCATGTGTGTCAGCCACTTGGGTAGGAACACAAAGCACTGGTTGGACAGAGAGGGTGCTGTAGGTCTTGGCATGGCCCCTCAGTTGAGAACTTAGCCCTATAGCTGTGCCAGTGAGGAGTCTTATTGGGGATCTGGAGAAACAGGGAGAAACCAGCCCCGACTGACTGCGATCTCTGTGGGCTCTTAAGGGAAATTGTACTTTACTGTGTGTGTGTATTTGTCATCCTCCCAGTGTGTACATCCCCTAGCTGTTGCCAGTGGTGAGGATTGAGCCTCCTTGATTACTGGGCCAGTGCAGGGGCATCACATGTTAATTGGTGGACAGTCGTGGGATATCCACATCACATACTAATTGGTTGACAGTGGTTAGATAGCCACATCACATATTAATTGGTTTGTAGTGGTGTGGATATTGAATTCCTGTAGTCTGTGTATAGTGGTCACTGAAGGTGATTGTACTCTTAATCAGCCAGGCAGTGAACATTCAGAGTTTCACATCACAATTGTTTTATTTTTTTTTGTTAGCTTAGTTAGTCAGGGAGAGCAGGCAAGCATGTCAGCAGAGGAGTATGGCAAGCTGACAAGGATCCGGTTGGCTGAAATGTGCCAGGCTAAAGGACTGGTGCATGCCAATCTGACTAAAGCAGACATGATTGCAGCTTTAGTCACAGCTGCATCACAGAATAGCAACCAGGAGGATGACCAGGCTAGTGTTGGAGATATACAACTCTCATAAAATGGACAGTTCAACCTTTCCACAGAGGACTTAAAAATCCATCTGAAGTTAAAGAGACTTGAGCTGGAGGCTAAACATTTGGAAATAGAAGCAGGAGAGAGACTGAGACATCTAGAGGCTGAGAAAAATGAAAAACTGTGACATTTGGAGGCTGAGGAAAATGAGAAACAGAGACGTCTGAAGGCTGAGGAGAATGAGAGGCAGAGGCAATATGAAAAGGAGACGCTGACTCTTTGCCAGGGTCATGAAGGTAATGGAGAAGGGAGTAACTGAACCCCAGAAGCAACAAAGGTCAGTAAATTTCTTCCACTATTTACAGAAAGGGATAATTTTGATTGTTTCATTCATATGTTTTAAAGGGTATGTGAACAGTATACTGTTGACCAAGGGCTCCGGGTATGGTTCCTGACCCCCTTACTCTATGGTAAAGCTGTAACTGCTATTTCTAAATTGTCTGATACTGATTGCTTAAATTATAATATTGTAAAGAACTGCATTTTAGAATGCTTTAAGTTAACACCTGAAGCTTATAGGAAAACGTTTTGTGAGCATATACGCAAGGCAGATGAAAGTGTGCATGAATATATTGCTGAACTAAGCACTTATTTTCATAGATGGGTGAGTAGATGTCAGATCACCACTTTTGAAGGGCAGACAGATCTTTTGGTGAGGGAACAAGCCCTTAGCACTTTGCCTAAAGACATAAGAATCTGGTTTGCTGATAGACAATGCATTACTGCAGATGAGTTGGGGAAGAAGGGAGACCTATACCTAGCAAGCAGGGCATCACTGCACAGGAAAGGGACAACCAATGCTGCTCATGGGTCTAAGAGAACCATGATGGGCAGCCCAGACTATCCCAACAGAGTCCACCAGTAGCAGGGGAAGCCACTTGTCCAGGTATACATCCAGGACCAAGGGTTAAATGTTTTAAATGCAACCAGTGGGGTCATGTACCATATAGATGTCCATGGAGGAAAGGTAGGGAACAAAATGTGGGACAGCCAGTAAGTGGGAATGAAAGAATGCCAGCAGTAAGTTGTCTCGAGACAAAAAGTGTACCAAACTACCACAAGAGATTATATCCTATCTTAGTGGATGGGAAAGAGGCCACTGCTAAGAGAGACACAGCCTCTGACCTAACTATTGTGAAACCTGCAATGGCTAAAGAGGAGCACTACTTGCTTCAGCAGTCTACTCCAGTCAAAGCTTTAGGAGGGACCCCATTCCAAATATCATTGGCTAGAGTTCACCTTCACTGGGAGGGTGGAAAAGGAAGCAAGCAAGTAGGTATGTTTGAGGATATCCCTGCAGATGTCCTGATAGGGAATGATTTTGATAATGCAGTACCTTGTGTGCATGCAGTTGCATACAATCATGCTTGGAGACATGCATGTGGGTCTGGTAGCTTGGGGGAGACTCAGACAGACTGCACACTTGCAGACAGTACTGGTGAGGTGGTTACTTAAGTGAGGGAGCTACCCTGTAGCAGTGAGACTGAAGGTGAGCCACAGCTGCTTGTGGGTACTGATGTTCCCTTGGACAAAGTGACTGCAAGGGCAGAGGTGAGTAGTAGTACTCAGGCTGACAGTAAGGCACCGCTGTCAGAGGATACCAGACTTCCAGTGGAAGGGGAGCTGGGAAGGGTTACAAAGAGAGAGTTGAGACAGGCTAAGCTCTCAGACTGTACATTACAAGGCCTGAGGGAGGTAGCTAGAGAGTCACCTAATTTTCAAGGGAAGGGGAATCTGTATACTAGGACAAAGGGTTACTGTATAGAGAGTGGACCCCTGAGGGAGGGCTAGAGGGTGGGAGAATACAGCAGTTGGTAATGCCAAGAGCTTACCTTCTGGCACTTCTAGCCATAGCCCATGATATTCCCTTTGCAGGTCATATGGGCATAAAATATACAAAGAGACATATTATGCAGAACTTTTATTGACCTGGTATTTCAAGAGATGTAACAGGGTACTGCAGGACCTGTGAGCAGTGCCAAAAGGTAGACAATGCAGGAGACAAGGTGAAAGCTCCTTTGATGCCTTTGCCTGTGATTGAGGAACCATTTCAGAGGGTAGCTATGGATATTGTGGGGCTGTTGAGTACCCCAATTTCCACAGGAAAAGTATATCCTAGTGATAGTAGAGGCTTACTATCAAATTTTTGAATGTAACTCCATCGACTGCACTTTTGTTGAACACGGAAGATCAAAAATGGTAATGTCAAACTCCAAAAGCAACCTAGGAACGGGTTTTAACATGGGTCGAGATAGGTGTTCACTGCTATTGCTGAACTACAAACTTTTCCCCTATCTCGACCCTTGTTAAAACCCATTCCTAGGTTGGCTTTTGGAGTTCAACATTACCGTTTTCGATTTCCCATATTCAACAAAAGTGCAGCCAACAGAGTTACATTCAAAAATTTGATAGTAAACCGGTAGTTGATTATGCTACCGGATACCCTGAGGCAGTGGCTCTGTCCTCCATTGAGGCAGAAAAGGTGGCAAATGCTTTGTTAGAGATTTTCAGCAGGGTAGTTTTCCCAAATGAAATACTGACAGAGGTGCCAATTTCATCTCAGAACTGCTGGCTTGTCTGTGGAAGCACTATGGGGTGAAGCACCTAAAGACCACCCCTACCATCCCCACACTAATGGTTTTGTTGAGAGGTTAAACTCTACACTCAAGTCCATGTTACAGGCATTTGCAGACCAGTTTGAGGGAGTTGGACAAATATTTGCCCCATCTGTTAGTTGCTTACAGAAAGGTTCCCCAGGAATCCACAGGTTTTTCACCCTTTGAGTTGCTGTATGAACATAGGGTGAAGAGACCTCTAGAGTTGATTCAAGATGAATGGGAGGATGAGTGTGAATCCCACAAGCAGTCTGCTGTGGCATATGTCCTAAATCTCAGGAAAGGCTAAAGGAACTCAAGGGCTTGGCCCAGGAGAACCTGGCAGAAGCCCGATAGCAGAAAAAGGCCTGGTATGACAGGAATGTTCAAGCAAGAAAGTATGCTGTATGGCAGCAGGTAATGGTTCTCCTTCCTGTCAGACACAAGAAGCTGCAGACAGCTTGGGAGGGGCACTACAAAATGGTAAGGGAGGTCAGTGATCTTAACTACATGGTAGAACTGCTAGGCAGGGGCACAAATTGTACCATGTTAAATGATGAAATCTTACTGTGATAGAGGAGCCCTTGTGCTCAGTATTTTCAGTGAATAGAAGGAGGAGTCTAAGGGGGATATGCTGACTAATCTCCTCAGTGAGGCTCGGACTGACACCTCAGTGGAAGGGGTAGTAATGTCCCAGCAGTTATCCCCTACCCAGGTTCAAGAAATCCGAGCAGTGTTACAGGAGTTTGGGGAGGGGGTAGTAATGTCCCAGCAGTTATCCCCTACCCAGGTTCAAGAAATACGAGTAGTGTTACAGGAGTTTGGGGACATGTTCACTGGGAAACAAAGGTGCACCAACCTGGTGCAACACCATGTGGATACAGGACCCCAAAGCCCTATTAGGCAGGCCCCTTACAGGGTGCCTGAGAGAGTCAAACAGACTTTTTGAGAGGAGATACATGAAATGTTGGAACTAGGGGTAATCCAGGAGTCCAGCAGTCCCTGGGCTTCCCCAGTAGTGCTGGTACCAAAGAAGGACAGCAGCACCAGGTTCTGTGTGGACTACAGGAAATTAAATAGTCACACAGAATCAGATGCTTACCCCATGCCTAGGACAGATGAAGCCCTAGAACAGCTGGGTGGGGCTAGGTACTTTACCACCATTGATCTTATTAAGGGTTACTGGCAAGTGCCCTTGACTCCCAGTGCTAGAGAGAGGTCAGCCTTTGTGACTCCTTTTGGCTTGTATGAGTTCACAAAGATGCTCTTTGGGATGAATAACGCCTCAGTGACTTTCCAGAAGCTGGTAGATCATATTCTAGCAGGAGCAGGAGATATTGCCCTTGCTTACCCAGATGATATTGCCTTCTACAGCCATTCCTGTCAAGAGCAATTTCAGCATGTCAGGGAGGTGATGGGCAGACTACAGAGGGCATGGTTGACCATTAAGACCAGCAAATGTCAGGTGGGCATGGCAAAGATCTCCTACCTGGGACATAGAGTAGGGAGTGGTAAGATCAGGCCACAACCTGCCAAAGTGGAAGCCATTCAGGCATGGCCTGCCCCTGTTACCAAAAACAGGTGAGGGCATTCTTTGGGACAGCAGGGTACTACAGAATGTTTGTCCCCAGTTATAGTACCATAGCTGCTCCCGTCACAGATCTAACAAGGAAAAACAGGCCAGATAAGGTAGTGTCGACCCCAGCATGTGAGCAGGCATTCTAGAAGCTTAAAGGAGCTTTGGGAGGACCCCCTGTGTTAGTTAGTCCAGATTACAGCAAATAATTTGTTGTGCAGGTGGATGCTTCAAACCATAGGGTGGGGAATGTACATAGCCAGGTTTCCTCAGAGGGAGAAGAGCACCCAGTGGCATATTTCAGTTTTAGGCTTCAACCCTGGGAGGAATGCTATGCAACTGTAGAAAAGGAATGCCTAGCCATGGAGTGGGCACTGCAGAAACTACAACTTTATCTGTATGGAAGGAAATTCACTGTAAATACAGACCACAATCCCTTATCATGGCTACATCAAGCCAGTCAGCAAAATGCCAAGTTACTAAGGTGGAGCCTAGGGTTGCAAGCATATGATATGACAGTCCAGCACTGCAGTGGGGTTAGCAATGCCAATGCAGATGGGTTCTCAAGACAGGGAATGGGGTAAGGTATTCCCAGATAGGCTCAGACCTCTCAAGCAACATTTCTCAAGGGTCACTTGAAAAACTAGCTTGAGTTTTCAGGGGGGGAATGTGACACTGCCAGCCCAGCTATCTGTAATTTTGTAAATAATTCTATGTCATTTGTGAATATTGATATGATTTATAAAGAAGTATGTGTTGAACTGGGTTTCTACAGTACTGAGCTTCAAGAATGTAACCACAGCATACACTGCTGGGACATAGAAGATTAGCTTGCAAAATGTCAAGAAAATAAGTTGTAATTAAATTGTTTTATGACTGTGTTATAAAAGTTAGTTTCAATTGCAGTTTACCAAACCCATCAGAGACATGGACTTATGTAAGTGAGTTATCGGATTACAGGCCAGCTCAGCAAGCTAAATTAAAGACAGTGCTGTATGCCATAAAACAGTATGGTAAAGATCAGTTTAATATTATTTGTGGCAGTTTTATGTAGTAACAGTTCTTACTATTTATCCAAGAAAATTATAGACAGTAGTGATAAGTCCTTGCAGTATTCAGTAGTACTGAAAGAATTAAATGACATCAGCTAACGGACCAGCTATGTTAAGACAGGGGCAGAGAATTACACACTGAAGAATTAATTATGACCTGAGAATCACGGAGTAAATGTAGGAAATTCAACAGTTAAGATTAATTTATAGAGGTGCAGAAATGCAAAAAAAATGTTAAAATATTAATACAGTGTCATATTACTACTTTAGTTTCATTTGAGATTATGACAGGAAAAAACAATACCACTGAGGTTTCTGTTTCATTTAATAATAACGTTACAGTATTTCCATTTCACTGTAGTACATTATCAGTTCAATTACAGACTTGCAAAAATGTATTTATTAGTAACATTGGATGTTCTTCATGTTTCACTGTTGCAGTCATTACATTTGGGTAATCTGCTGGCAGGTTGCCCTCAGTCAGCCTGAATAACAAAGTCTTGGGTCCTGCGTCAGTTGCTGTCTCCTCTTCCATGACAAGAACTATATGCTTTGCAAGTATGGTGTGCCTGGCCAAACCATAGACAATAAAACACCAGCGGCCAGCAATTTGCAATACAAAGATACTGAGGTCTTGAATGAAAATCAAATATTTTTCCATAGCTCGATTATGGAACTCCCTACCTCCCTCCATTCGCACCATCGCTAGCCTTCCTACCTTTAAAAAAACACTTCACTCCTACCTAACATCCAGATGGGAATGCTCCTGCTCCCTCCCCACATAATCATTCTCCACTTTCTCTATCCTTATTACTTTCATCCCCTATATTTTGCTCATAATCCTATCCTAAATATCATCTATCAACCTAAAAAAAAAAAAAAAAAAAATGTATATAACTACACTCTATCATTATTTTCGTGGATAATTCTACTGTTTGTAAACTTCCTTGCTATGAGTTGTATACTATGTAATGTATATCTCTGTAACATGTATTCTTGTTGGAGCTTTTCTCCCCAGGACTCCATTGAAAATGGGTTCACTTGACCCAATGGACCATCCTGGTTAACCAACAGTAAATAAAATAAAATAAAATAAATAAAAAAATAAATATAATATTTATTCCATCTTCTTATTATTATAAACGTCTCCAAACCAGTTTCGGCTATCAAGCCTTCATCAGTGGGTAAAGTTTAAATATTATATTTGATTTTCATTCAAGACCTCAGTATCTTTGTATTGCAAATTGCTGACCGCTGGTGTTTTGTCCTCTTCCATGACGTCAGGTCGTCAGGGGTATAAAACATGCAGCCGACGCCATTTTATTCAGTCTTTCTTTCTGTGCGGTGCCTGAAGCAGAAGCAGTTTGCAAGTGCCGGTCGGCCAACTCCTGAAATTTTCACATTTGAGTTTCAGAACTGAAGTCTTCAAACTAAAGTTAAGTACCCCGTTGGGGGAAACTTTTTCTTGCTCCTTACCGATGTCAGTAAAAGTTAATAATTTCATTACTTGTGGGAAGCAAATACCTCATAAGGATTTTCATTTGTACTGTATTCCTTGCCTAGGCCCAGATCATAATGTGCCTTGCTGTCGGTTTTGTGCTAGATTTAACCAACACACTATTAAGCGTTGGTATATTTTTGCTTCTAAATATTTTGGATCAAGATTTAATTATCCTGAAATGTCGTTGGTTAGCAATCCGACTAACGGAGTTCACAAAAAACGCAAAGAAAAAGACAGAGACAGACCGTCGAGGTCCAAAGCCGATGACAAAGCTTCTCCTAAGCCAGTCGCCGGTTCACCGGTATTCAATGAGGTGCTTTCGCAGCCCCTGATACCCACTACTTTTGAGTTGCAGGCCTCTACCGAGACCCATTCAGAGTCCGGTATGCCGCGAGATTCTCAGAGTATTGAACCCATGGATGTCTCTCCCTTGGATGGGTCCGGAGCCGCTGAGCAGGCACTGGCTTCTGAGGGTGTTTTCAGGCCTCAACATTTTTATATTAAACCAACACCAGCCTCAAAAACAAGGTCAAAAACATCTTCTATGTCTAAAAACCAATGCATGAGCCACGTGCTCAGGCCCCTATGCCTAAAAACAGATAATCAAAATGGCTGAGGACTTAATTACCTTGATCAGGAGTTCCCAACCCCCCCCCCTGCTAAGAGGCCCAGGCAAGTCACTGATTATGAATCTTCAGACCAGGTTTCCATTTCTTCTGATTCATCTTCTGATCAGGAATTTTCTATTCCACCCTATGAGGATTCTGATGCAGAGGAATCCATCCCATCTGCATCTCCTCCTGAGGATTACTCTTTTGGAGAGACGTTGCATACTTTAAGGGAACATTTTCACTAGGAGAGTCAGGACTTCTCTGAATCAAAAAAGAGGCTTAGGGATTTCCTTCTTCTTCCTCAGCATAGGCCTTTGGCAATACCTCCTGTATTAGACATTGTCGATGATGTGTTTTCAGAATCAAGCATGGCTCCTGATTCCCTATCTCCGGCTCCTAGTAAGCAAGACAGATATTACAGGGCTCCTGACTCCCACAAATTTCTATTCAAAAATCCTGCTGCTGATCCTGAGACTATTTCACAGGGTCTCAAGGGTGTAAAGGCCTTTACAGCCAAAAATCCTACCCCCTCTGATAGAGATTCCAGGGCACTGGATAGATGGGGAAAGAAGGTTTATACGTCTACTACCTTGGCAATCAGGGCCTTAAACTGCCAGTTTCATATGCTTAAATATCAACAGCATGTTTTGGGCTTACAGAAACTTATGTTGATTTCTGACTGTGTGGAAAATAAAGAGTTACAGGAATTATTGCATTCAGCAGAACAGGTTGGAAAGCATACTTTGCAATGCGGTTTTGATTCCTTGGAGGCCTCTTGCAGGGCCGCAGTTACTGGATCTGTGATTAGAAGGCATGCCTGGCTCAAGGAGCAAAATCTGCCTGATCATGTTAAAGCTAAATTATTGGATGCCCCCTTGCAGCATGATACTTTGTTTGGTAATAAGGCAGAAGAGGTTTTAAAGAAAATGGAAGACAGAGCTAAATCTATGCAAACTGTAAAATATTTTTTGCAAGTGCAGCCACCCAGGTTCAGTAGGCACTGGCCTACTAAAAATTGGTCCATTACTGTGTCCAACAGAGCCACTCAAGGCAAATCCAGGTGCTCAAAAGGCTCCAGATACCAATCACAGGGTTTTTACAGGTCAAAGCAATGGGGTGCCTCCACCTCCAAATCTGGAGGAAACAAAGCACAACCCTACAGTAAGCAGTCTCAATGATGTTCCTCTACCATCATCAAGCACTTATCTTTTGGCAGCCCCCTTGGGGGGGAAACTAGCACTTCATGCTCAAAATTGGCAGTTAGTTACCCAGGACAAGTGGGTATTAAACACAGTATCCCAGAGGTACAGATTTCATTTCCATACTTTGCCAATTCCAAACAGATGGCCAGATCTGCCACAAAATCAGTGGGCAGAGGCTCAGAAACAAGTTATGTCCCTCATTGATATGAGGGCTATTCAACCAGTACCAGAAATTGAAAAAGGACAAGGTTTTTATTCAAGACTTTTCCTGGTAAACAGAAAAGACAATTCTTGGTGTCCAATACTGGACTTAGCGATTTTGAACACGTTCTTGGACATTCCAAAATTCAAAATACTGATTTTACAACAGCTACTGCCTATGCTGGGCAGGAACACTTGGTTAGTTACTCTAGACTTAAAAGAGGCATACCTGCATATCCTAATAAGGGAATCATGCAGAAGATACCTCCGCTTCAAGGCAAGTGTTTTGCATTACCAATTCTCTGCACTGCCCTTTGCCTTATCTACTGTGCCCAGGGTCTTTACAAAGTGCTTGGCACCAGTAATTGCATTCTGCAGACAAAGAAGCATACAAATGTATCCTTATCTGGATGACTGTCGCATTCAAGCAGAGGACAAGGACAATCTTCTTCAACATCTGGCATTTGTAAAAAGGCTTCTAACATGCTTAGGGTACACAATAAATTAAAATAAATCCCAACTGGTACCCTCTTAAATAATTGCATTCCTGGATGCAAGCTTGAATACAACTGCCCCGATGGCTTACCTTACGCCAGACAAACAAAGGCAACTGACAACATACTTCAAATAAATGGCAACAAAAACCCAGTTATCTGCAAGACAAATTCTGCAGGCTTTGGGGTTCATGGCATCCTGCATTCTACTAATTCCATATGCGAGACTGCATATGAAGAAACTTCAATGGTACCTAAAAAGTTATGGAGTCAACATTGTCACAGTCTGGAAACAATGATTCCTCTCATTGCCTGCCTATAACAGGAGTTTCTTTGGTGGGCAGAGACATGTCACCAAAACAAGGGACTGTCATTCACTCTACCCCCTGCCACCCAAATCCTAACTACAGATGCATCAAACTATGCTTGGGGGGCCCACCTGGCAGGGAGATGCATTCAGGGCAAATGGAGCCCAAAAGAAATGCATCTGCATATCAAACAGAAAGAGATGCTAGCTGTACAGAATGCTCTGACAGCCTTCAAGTACTTACTTCATCCAGGACAACTACTGATAAAGATGGACAACACCCCGGTTATGTGGTACATAAACAAGCAGGGGGGTACACATTCCTACCCCCTTTGCAGACTAGCCATGGCATTGTGGAACACAGCTTTGACTTACCAAATACATCTTCAAGCTCAATTCCTGCCAGGAAAACAAAATACTCTGGCAGACGACCTAAACAGAAATCGTATGGACCCGCACAAATGGAAACTGGATCCACAAATCTTCAGCATGTTAACACAGAAATGGTGGAGCCCAGACATAGATCTATTTGCCTCTCCCCAAAATTATCAGTTGGACACATTCTGCACAAGAACTCATCACAAAAAAGCATGGAAAGTGGATGCCCTATCCTTCAGTTGGAAAAACCTATCAGTCTATGCCTTTCCCCCTCTGCCTCTTCTCTTCAAGGTCTTACTAAAAGTCAGACAGGAAAAAACAAAAATGATCCTAGTTGCTCTGGACTTGCCTCGCCAACACTGGTACCCACTTCTAAGGAATATGTCTCAACTCCCTCCTTGGTAATTGCCTCAAATACCTCATCTACTGTCTCAGCAGCACAATCAAATTCTGCACACTCAGCTCCAAACTCTGAATCTTGCAGCATGGCTGATCATTTAATTATTCAAACAACACCTCTCAGTAAATCTGTGATGGATGTCATTTTGGAAGCCAGAAGGCTTAGTACTGGAAAATCTTATGCTGATAAATGGAAGAGATTCTGTGCTTGGAACCAAGCACAAGGAACAGACACAGCAAAGCCCACTATTCCTCAGATTTTACAATATTTGACTGAGATGCTTGACAAGGGCCTATCTTTTTCTTCAATAGAAATCCATGCCTCTGTCATCTCGGCTCATTACAACACAGAGCCTCCCCTTTTTTCTCATCCTCTGCTTAAACAGTATCTTAGAGGGACCAAAAATTTAAGGCCTCCCAGAAGATCACCAACTCCTGCATGGGACTGCAATTTTGTGCTGAAAAAACTCACCCTGCCTCCTTTTGAACCAGCAGCTACTGCAGATATAAAATTTCTATCTTGGAAAACAGCTTTTCTCTTGGCAGTCACTTCAGCAAGAAGGGTTTCAAAATTACAGGCTCTCATAGCTGTGGAGCCTTTTATTGCATTTTACCCAAACAGGGTGTCCCTCAGGATGAATCCTTTTTAATACCTAAGGTGGTATCCAGTGTGGCTCTTAACCAGACAATTCACCTGCCAACATTTTACCCAAATCCGCAGAATAAGGGGGAGCGGATTCTGCATTCATTGGACGTACACAGGCAACTAAGATTCTACTTAAACAAGACCAAATCTCTAAGAAAGTCTGAGCAACTACTGGTAGCATTTGCTGCAGGGTCAGAGGGCAAGGCTATATCAAAGCAGTCTATTTCTAAGTGGATAAGCCACTGCATTCATTTCTGCTACTTGCACCATGCTAAACCTGTGCCCAAGGGGATCGGGTCACATTTCACCAGGGCTGCCTCTACCTCAGCAGCTTTTCTCAGAGTGGTTCCAACCAAAGACATTCTAGAGGCTGCTACATGGAGCTCTGTTCATACCTTCACAAAGCATTATCATTTGCCTCTCTTCTCCAAATCCAGGGCAGGCTTTGCCATTGCAGTTCTGCAGGGCCTTATAGCTGCTCCTAATGCTGTTTAGTTCCATCCTCCCATCCATAGCTTTGGGATTCTACCCAAATGTAATGACTGCAACAGTGAAACACGAAGAACATAGTACAGTTGTATACACTTACCATAAATGTAGATGTTCGAGTGTATTCACTGTTGCAGTCCGGGTTACCCACCCGCCATCCCCCATTTCTATACCTTTTCTTTCCTTCACTATATACTAAAGCCTTTATGGTGTATTTGCTTTTAGATGAAGGTAAAGTTTATGTTGCTAAAAGTGCATTTACATATATTTCTGTTTATATATATATATATATTTTTGCTCCCCATTTGGGGGGCACCTGACATCTGGGGCAAGAAAAACTGAATAAAATGGCATCGGCTGCATGTTTTATACCCCTGATGACCTGATGTCATGGAAAAGGAGACAGCAACTGACGCAGGACCCAAGACTTTGTTATTCAGGCCGACTGAGGGCAACCTGCCAGCAGATTACCCAAATGTAATGACTGCAACAGTGAATACACTCAAACATCTACATTTATGGCAAGTGTACGCAACTGTACTATTCATTCACTAAAGTACAATATGTTTATTTCATGCAGGAAAATGTAAAAACAAGTCAGGGCAATAAGCAAGGCTCTCAGTTTATAATTGTTAATGCTGCCAATGTTATTTTAAGGACCTGGCGTTGTTTTTTTTTTGTGTTTTGGACATGTTGCTAAATAATTTCCAGGTTGATTTTCCAGTTTAATTTTAAATACAGTCATGGGGAGGGGGTTGGAAGGTCTAAGCATAAAAGGAACACAGCAAAGGGCACTTGGACATTAAAGCAGCCCTTCTAATACCTCAGCAGTGACTGGGATAATGCAGAGTAAGGCCTAAACTTGGCAAGACCTGTGGCTGAATATCTGCAGACAATGTGTTATTATTTTTTTTCAGTGATTATTTAACTGTGTTTCAGTTATCTAAACAAAAGTATGTACTTTTCCATTATCAGGGCAATGCTTTTAATGAGCGTTTGGAATCATTTTACCCCATGCTCACAGTTGCTGTTGTGAGTACCAAACATTGTCTCTATCTTGGGGCCTTTGCTCCCACATTATTTATGACTTTGTCCAGATTTCTTGCTCTAAGGGGTTGAGAGGTATGGACTGCCAGTGCATTGATACATGAGAAGTAAAACTAAAGCTAAACAGACTCACACAACTGATGTGTAAGTATATGTGCTATGTGAGCACAAAATGCAAGTTCGCATGAACAAGTGCTGCAGTTATGAGCTGCAAATTACATTAAACAAAAAAAAGGACTTCCTTGAATCCCTGTTCATTTTGTACTCCGCATGCACTTGCTACTTCATTGTGGAATGTCAGTTCTGCAGTTAGTGCTAGTTCCACAATTTTTTAACACTTTTTAAAGTGTGTGATGTCAAGGAGAAGGTGGAAATGTGATGAAGTAAACATATGTGATTGTCTGGGCTGAACACACCTGTACTAGAATGATGTGATATTGTGTCTGTCTTTTGTAACCACAGAATTCTAAAAAACATCACTGAGTATTTTATATCAACCCTCCAAACAGCACTTCAACGAATGAACTATTTTATCCCTCTATTTAAATATATTTCAGATGGTAAATCAGAAATGCAAAAATAACACAGAAACTGAACAGATCATACTGGCCCTGACATTTAAAATGAATTAATGGTACTTTTCCGTTATCAAACGCTCATTCCAAGTGTTGCCCAGATAATGGAAAAGTACCCAAAAGTATTGTTTAAAGTTAAAATGTGTATAGACAATTGCATAACAGTGCTAAATGTGTTTCGGTTATCTAGATTCTTTAAAGTTAAAATGTGTAAGTTAAAGCAAGTACGCAAATGTTCTCATATTTCCAGACAGTTGTATAATAGTACTAGTTTTCAATTTATATTTTTACAATGTTCAGGCTATACTGACAGAAAAAAGGTACTAATAGTTTTGTTTCCAGAATATAACATTACCAGATTTCAGTTTATACTTCTATCTGTATTGAGGTAACACCGGCAAAAATATATTCCTTTAGTATTAGTTTAGTTCGTTTCCAGAATTTACACAGCTATTTTACATGTTCAGTATAAATATGTATAATTTTAATGTAAATTTCAGTCAGATTTCAGAATATATTATACATTTCTAACAGCATTATGTACATTTCAGTCAAGGTTCAGAATATAACATTCATGCTCAGTTATACATTTCTAACAGCATTACTTCACATTATTCAGTTATTAGTTTTAAGGGTAAAGTGACATAATTATTTGTAACAGGCTTGTTAAAGTAAGTTATCTAAAGAATGAGTAGTGATAGTTATTTAATATACTCAAGGCATAACAGGGCAGACTTAATTTGTTAATTAATTTACAGGATACAGAGCATCTTATATAATAATTATTGTATTTGAAATATAGAAAGCATAGACTTTAGTAAAAAGTACTTATAATACAGAATACAGAAATGAAAAAGGTAAATAAGATTATTAGTAACAAATTTAGCTGAAACATCACAGACACAAGTTAATACAGTATACGGTAATTATGATTCAAGATACAGATATTATAGGTGTAAAAGTAGAGTCTACCAGTTAGAACACGTTAAAAAAATTTCCAGTTAAAATTAAATCATAAACTTAAGGGACCTCAGTCCAAATGGACCATAAATTATTTACCAGATAAAGAAAGTTTATTTTATATTAGTTCTAGTGATCATTATAGTATCTTTTACAGACCATATTAACAGATTTATAAAGTAATTACAGAAGTAACTACAGAGATATACCTGTGTGTGTTCAGGTATCTCAGGAGGAGGAGTTGTTGGATCTGATATCATTTAAATGTACAAAACTACAGTATTTCTTTGCATAAGTATAGAAATTCAGACATATTAAAGCAAGCTTCACAATTTATATACAGTTTTAATAAATCAGTGAAAATAACTTTCAGTCAAGAATATTGATAAGAACAAAATGTGCTGTGCATTTAAGTACAAACACATCTTGTTTGAATGCTACAAGGCTTGGGAACCAAGGTGAAAGAGACATGTAGAACAGGATTTTGTTATTATTAGAAAATACTTCAGATAAAGTTAGTTAAAATTGTTTTGGACTGACATGCAGAAAGTCATGGCAGTGCAGTCTTCAGAAGGCAGTAGAGACACTTTGCTATGAGTGCAGAAGTCAGGTCAAATAATTATACTATTCGGGAGGAAAAGGACTATCTTAGTTTATGAATATGAATGTAGAGGACTGTTTTGAGTTTATGAGTTTATCAGCACTGTTATTGGAGACAACACATTTCTGATGGACAGTGTAATGAGTGCAGAGACTATGGACACTAAGATTTGATTCAGATAATGTTGATCTCTACCTCCACTGTATTGTAAACAGTATTCAGATATTGTTGACATGCACAGAATTTCTACAGAATGCTTTACATAATAAAGCATACTTAACCAAACTAGAGCGTGTATAGAGTTTATTTCTGAAAAGTCCAAGTAGATTTGGCCAATAAAGGAGTGACTAGCCCCTGTTCAGCACAGTTCTGAGTAATTAACAGATAAAGACATTCATTCCAGTCTCATTCCAGTTTCTTCCAGTTGTTTCAAGTTAATTCTGGTATTATACAGTCTTATCGATTCTTTCAACTTATATAAAAGGTATGTTTTAGTTTAAGTTGAGAAAATACAAAATAATTCAGTAGGAGCTTGCCCTTAGTGTTTAGCAAGCTGTTTATTGCACTTGCATGCAAGTGTAATGTTCCACTCCTACTACAACCAGTCATCTTAAAGCTGCATTGACATTTATGCAATACAGTTGCTCATTCTTTACACAGAAATGTAACGTGTCTCACATCTTACTAAATTACTACTCTACAACTACGAGTCTCACATGATCAAATGACTAAGGCTTTAGTGTATGATATTGAACAATAAAGCATAAATTGGCATAAGCTTTTCCTTACTTTCCAAAGTGGATGCAAAAATGTGCTGCATGCGGTAAATGCAAGAATATTACTTCAAATGCCAGAATGCATCATAATAAAAGGCCAGTGTCCAATAAGAGAAATGGATAAGTTTTACAGCCCACCAAGGTTAGTGTGTGGATCAAATTAGTTATAATTGGTAAAATAGCTGCAGTGTTTTCAAGGCCTCTGTGAACGGATTATGCAGATACAGAAAACTGCAGAGACTATTACTTATCTCCTATGAAGAGTTCATTGTTATGAACAATGAAGCTATTTAGCAGAAAGGCTGAAGCCATACCTCTCAATTGTCCCTGATTTTCAGGGACGTTCCTGATTTTGACTCAAATTTTAACTCTGTCCCTCTTAATCCCTCCTAAAACTAGTGACTTTTGGAGAAAATGTGGTGAATTACACTTAATGAATAATGACAATAATTAAGAGTTTTAATCATCTTTTACTTCATAAAATGTGTATTAATTCATATGCTCTGATTCTGTCAATGTTTCAAGTTAATAGCACTAATATTTTAAAAGTGTCCCTGATTGGCCCTGATTTTTTCTTGACTTGTCCCTGATTCTGTCGAAATTTGTCCCCAATTGGTTGAGAGGTGCACACATATTTTAACTGCAGGCATGTAATTTTGAAAGTGCAGCAGAATTATGAAAAAACAAACATGATGCTAATTTAAGAGTATCTCATTTTAAAACTCTTCAGATGACTCAGCCGTAGCTGAAATGGAACATTTGGTCTTGCTGTGCCCATGACACATCAGTGTTAATATTTATTTTTCCTGATATTATGCTGCATAACTACAGACAAGCAGAGGGCGCTGTTTCATAGCCAGGATTCAATGGCTCCTGTCTTTATTGTAGAAACCTTTAGAAAAGGTAAGATCATTCAAGAGTGGAACAAGAAACAACCATAAAACCATAATTATAAAAGTATACATAACCTAACAGGTGTAAAGTTCTGTTAGGAATAGATTATACACAAATAAGACATCACACCTGTGCCCATCCTGAAGTCTGAGTTGACTCAGTTTTTGAAAATTTTTATAGTATATAGAAACATGATGAATAAAAAAGAAGAATACGTTGGTTGCTGATGACTTAAACAATGAAACACCTTGTGGTAGTTGCATGACCTACTTTTAAAGTTATTGTTACATTAAGCACGTCTTGCAAAAGCAAAAACTGAAATATGCAAAACCCACATCCGCTGTACTGTTTGCTCATTACTGCTATGAGGGTGTTGAAAATAAACTTTCAATCATATTTTCTAAGTGGGTTACGTTCGGCACATTGTTGTTTTGCTGTTATGAGCTTCATGCTGTGGGCTTTAAACACCTGGCAAAAGGCAACCTCAAAACACAGGAATTCAGCAAAAGTAAACGTTTATGGAACAAGACCAAGCATCTCAAATTTAACAATGTTGAACACCTGCAGCAATGACCTATAAGTTTAGCATTGCAATGGGGAAAGATAAAGATAAATGTTTTTAACACCATGCATCTTCATTTGAATACAGCAGACTAGTGTTTTCCAAGTTACACGTTTTAAGCAATCATTAAAAAGGTAATATAATTAACCCTTAAAATTAAAAGTAAAAGGCTATTCACAACACCATGTGCAGTCTTTTTAAGTTGTTAAAAACAACACATGGTGCCCTTGTGGAGTAATACATGCACAATGGTCTTATTAATTCTTGTCTGAAAAATCAAGTCAGGCAACACTGTTATCCTTGCTATTTCTGAATTTCAGTATTATTGTCATGGAAATTAGCCAGGAAATATTCAGATGGCTGATATTTCTAGTTCTGTTCTTTTCTGACACAGCTCAGAAGCATCACAACCTCTGTACCCAATTTTGACTAAGAAGTTGTCTCCTTTCAGATAACAGATCAGTAAATTATTAAGCTCACACAAGCTGCTGGCTTTGAAAGAAATTAACAATGGAGACTGCAACATTCATTTCTTCATTATATCCTGCTACCAACATTATACTTCAAAATGCTTCAGAAATACAACAGTCACCATTAATATTTGACAGTTAGTATGACACTTAAGAGTTATGACTTTCTACTCTTCTCCTTGACAACACAGGAAATCGCATATTTTAAATATATTTCCACCTACAACTGACAATTAAAAAAACAGATTAGATGCAAAATATAATAATGGAATTCTTGCTCAGTGATTGCAGTCATTATTCCACTCAAAAAGATAAAAAAAAACTGTCATCTTTTATATACCAAGGTATTTTACTCAGTAGAAAAATATGACAATATGTCATGTTGCTCTTACAGGTTTGGGATGCTGTATTAATGTTTTTCTGATTTACTTCTTCTTCTGAGCATATTTTTAAGTTTTTAGTCTTAGAGATACTAAATGAGTGAATCAGAGGGGGAGATATAAAAAATCGGACAGAGACAGCTGAGCAAAAATGGATTTGATTTTTAATGCTGACAAACCACCAGGACTAAATGGCCAGTTATCTCTTAAACCTTTTTTAAAAGCACGTCCACTCAGACATTGATCTGCCCACATCTAAGCCTTTTAGAATAGTTATGCTTGGAATTATTACTGTCTTTTAAGAAATGTCTTAACATTTTATAAATTTGTATTATGTCTTAATTTTGTTACTCATGCCTTTAATCACTGAAGTTTGAGCAGTTGATTGTCTATTTTTTATTTTAAATTGAGTTTTTCTTGCAAGTAGTCAGTCTGATGAAGCGATGTGATTATCGCGAAAGTGCTCACTTTTTATCTTGTTTTATTGTTTTCTGTTTTCATTAAAAATTGTGTTGTGTCTAGCTTTGTTGGTGTGGTGCTCTTTTGTTATTATTTTTACATCTAATATTGTGCAGAACTTCTTCCTTTAAATAAATACACACCACAGTATTGTATGCACTAAATGGTTTTAATGCTTGCATATGGGGTGCAGCACAGCACAATGTGGGGAAATTCCTCATGGAACCTGTTTTTGAATATACTCTATACTTGGATTCTCCCTGGTAACTGGAATTCTGTGTGGCAACTGTTTTGCTCTATATTGACCCACTTCTTCAATATATTTTGTATACAATGTTCTATAATAATCACAGGTTACAGGAATAACTCAGTTGTCAGGGAGCTGCAAGTTACTGTAAAGCAAGGTTAAGGGAGATTTTAGTCTCCCCTGTGGAGCACTTGACTATGTTCTCAACAAACAAGTCTACAGTCAAGTAACTCCATTACTACTGGCATTTTTTTCCCTCATTGAGAATTTAGTTGCCCACAAACAAGAAGGCAGGTTGTTTTCAGACAGAATGGTATTGTTTTTTGGCTGTAATAGCTATTTATATATTGTTTGTCTTTCGACTTTTTCCCGGAAAGGGGTCACCACAATGGGACTTCAGTCCGCTAATGATTGGCAGTAGATTTTTACGAAATGCCGAGGTGCCAGCTCGACGCCCAACCTTGTCTTTTGAACACTACTCAACCGTGGGGAGGACATGCAGACTCCACACAGAAGGCACTCCCAAGCCAAGCTGAGAAGCAGCACAGTGGAGGACATAAAAAACAAGCTATGTCCTCCACTATGGTGCGATAGTCATGGACCTTAGGGTTAGGGCATGGGTTAGGATAAGGGGATAGTTAGTAAAGCTATCCCCTTACCCTAACCCATGCCCTAACCCTAAGGTTCGTGACTATCACACCATAGTGGAGGACATTGCTATGTCCTTCACTGCGCTGCAGTCATCACGGACCTTAGGGTTAGGACACGGGTCATGGTAAGGGGGTAGCACTATGGGCTATCCCCTTACTATGACCCGTGCCCTAACCCTAAGGTCCATGAGTACTGCACAGAAGTTCAGTACAACACCCGTTCATTGTACTGAACTTCGCGTAAGTGCACTTTCGATTAAGTGCACTTTCGCTGCAGTGAGCATTCCATGCGCTATTTCAAATTAGTGAAAATTCGATCTAGTATATGGAACCCATATATAAATAAATATATATATATATATATATATATATATATATATATATATATATATATATATATATACGGGTCCACTATGTAACTTCGAAATTTCATAATCTCGAACATCAGAATCCTGATGTCCAGATGTTCGAGATTTTGAACTCTTGAAACACACAAAAAAAAAAAAAGTGTTACAAATCACGATTCTGCAGGGCGTCAAGCCCCCCTGCACCCCCCACCCCCCAACTTAAATATACCAACTCCTAGATCACACTACATTGAAGAGAATGGTCAAGTTACCGTTCCACACTGTTGAGCGATCTTACTTGTATAGCTTCGGATAAGGGTTATTTTGGCTACTACTGTATACTTGCATAAAATTATTCTAAAAAAAAGTTTGTCAGTTGGGATTTTAAAAGATCAGGTTTCTTGAAGTTCCACATTGAAAAGGTCTATCACAAATTCAATGTTATTTAGTTTCTGACTGATAGCCATAGTAACTAGAACTGAATCATATTAATTTATTAATAAAATTGTATAAGTTAATATATTTTAACCCTTTTGTAAGCTTCCTAGCTGAAGTGTTGCTAAGCTGTTAGTGTGTGTTCCACATATTTTGCATTTGTTCCACATTATGAGAGGTGGTGCTCATCATTTTGTAGATGAAAAGTAACAGCTAGTTTATGGTGTCTTCTTCCTCGTACTGAACATATTATAGCACATTAGAAGTAAAAAATAAATAAACAAATAAAGTTATTTTTCCCATCTTTGCTTTAAGTTGTTGCATTGCAACTTGTGAAAGGAAGGTGAATGTTAGGTAGTAGAAACTGAAAGAAACTGAATAGTGGTATTGCCTTGTTATTTAGTATATATGTATGTGTGTGTGTGTGTGTGTGTGTGTGTGTGTGTGTGTGTGTGTGTGTGTGTGTGTGTGTGTGTGTGTTATATATATATATATATATATATATATATATATATATATATATATATATATATATATATATATCTACAGGGTCTATATTAAATCAGCGAATGCTTAAAATAGTGAACGCTGATTTATCGACCCTTTAAAAGCAATGCTTGAAACCCCGAACACATGGAACAGCGATTTTTTTCCCAGGAAAAAAAAAAATCGCTGTTCCACAAAACAAAAAAAAAACTTCAAAATACTAAGTAAACTGGGGGCTTCACCCCACACCTGCCCTGCGTAAATATACCAACTCCAAGATTGCACCGCAGTGGAGGAAATGACAAAGTCCCAAAAATGGCCCAGAGATTTTTTGCCTGTGAAAAAAATCGCTGTTCCGTTACGTCAGGATTTCAAGCTTTCTCTTTTAAAGGGTCGGTAAATCAGCGTTAGCTATTTTAAGCCTTTACTGATTTAATATAGCCCATATATATATATATATATATATATATATATATATATATATATATATATATATATATATATACACAGATATAGATAGATAGATATAGATAGATATAGATATAGCTATATGCATACATCTGTATAAAATATCTGTATTTTTTGTTGTGGTCCACTGTTTTTGTAGCATTTTGAGGATGAAATTATAGGAAGGCCAGAGCTGGGAGGATTTTATTTCAGCCTGAAGGCAGCTCTAGAGAATAATTAGTCAAAGCAATTTCAAGAATACTGTTTTAATGGTTCATATATGTTAAAATATATAGGGTCTCACCACACAGTACCTCCCAAGTATCCTGGTTTTCAGGGATGCCTCTGAGGTTGGTGCAAGTTGCAGGTTTGCCCTTCTTATTCTCCAATATTAGCATTTTCAAAAAAAAAAATAAAATAATATCTATATCTATCTATATATATATATATATATATATATATATATATATATGTTAAGGAATTTGGTAGTTGCACTTAATAAATAATGACATTTATTATAGTCAGGGACTTTTATTCAGTGGTATTAATTTAATTAGATTTGCTGGCAATGGCTTAAGTTATCACTGCTAATATTTATGGAGTTCTCATATGATCCTTCGTTATTTCTTGTTTCATTCCTTATTTGTTGTTAGCGATGACCATGTGGCTGTTAGCAGTATACTTTGTCAGTCTGCAGCTGTTGCTAAACAGGGTTGATGCAGTATGCACTTTAAGTGCAAACAATGAAGTGGGACAGGGCAGGGCTAAGAGTTAAACAGGGCAGGGTAAAGTCGTGTCCCTTTGACCGTTGCTATGCATGGTGGTATATGATCCCTGGGATGTATTAATAATTCTGTGGCCCAAGGTCATTTTCACTTCCATCATAACTAGGAGCTTTATATATATATATATATATATATATATATATATATATATATATATATATATATATATTGGGGGTTCAGTGAACAGAATGTAAAGCAGGGTTGTGGGATGTTTGTGGGGGAGCCAAGTGGACCAGCTGCTTTAAGATTTTTTTTTATTACACTTATTCTAACCTTACTTTTGTTAGGCTGTGGTTTAGTTGTGTTCTAGACCCCTTCCTCCCCCCATTCCCCCTGCTTTTTGGGGGGATTAATAAAGTAGTTGTTCGGAAGGAGCTCACTTGATATGGGAGTCATTGTTTGACTCACAGTTTTCTTTCTTTCCCCAGGAGCTTCAGTCCCCCAGCACTTGAAGACCAGATGGGCGGTGATTTCTGCATAGGCAGATAAGCTGTTTCAAGAGTTGGGGAGTAAGGAATCCATTGCTTCATCTTCTCCAAATAGAGGTTGACTATTTGCAAAGGCCAGATGTGCAGCAGACAGCTGAGATACTGGCAAAGAGACCTAGGAGGAGTGCCAAGAAATGGTCATTGGTGTTATGGACATTGAAAGTGATAGCAAGGAAAATGTAGGCACAGGTGAAGTACCAGCAGGTAATGATGGTTTTGTTAACAATAATGCAGATGCTAATGTGATAATACTGAACCAGACTCAGGATGAATATTTAAAAGACTTTATTGAGTCCCTGCCAGAGAGTAGCAAAGGGAGATATTTTGACCTTGTTCTGGAGAAGGATTTGGGGGCATAACTGTAGGTAGTAACATGGAGTATGCATCTGGTTTAATTAGTTCACTAAAGTTAAGAGCAGAGCCTTTGAACTCTTCTGCTCAAACTGTAGGTGACTGGTTAAGTCACAGTGGCAAGGATGTCAGGCTCCCTCACATCCTTTCACCTTGGATAGCAGAGGGCTGTCACACAATTACAATTTCAGGGGTATTCTGGTTGGGGACAAGCTAATAACTGCACATACACCTAATTCTATCAAAGACTGGATACTAAAAGGGGACTACATAGATGTTTTTGAATTAATGGACATCGATGGTATTCAGAGGCTGTTGGAAGTTGAGAAGATGGGAGTGAAAGACCTAACAGTGGCACTAGCAGCACTGGGGAAGGCCAGCAACTGTAAGGCAACAATTCAGTCTTGGGATAAATGGTAGGTGGGCTTCTTATTATATACAGCAGTCTTATGGGCTGACAGTCAGGGAGACTCGTCATATCAAGGGGTGCACAACCTGACTGGTTTATGATCAAAAGTTGAGGAAGCTTAAAGCTCAAAGGAAGGAATTTCAGTGGGACCAGAGAGACACACACAGATACATGGCTCAGTACCATGTTGGAGAGGGCAGGGAATCTTAGCCCTAGAGCTGGGTTGTTAACTCAAGAAACTAAGGCATGTTGGGTGTACAATACTGGCCACCATTTCTGGTCAAACTGTAGATTGGCTCATTCACATTGTTATAACCCCCACCCAGCTTTCAGTTGTTGGCAGAAAATAAGCCAAACCAAGCCGTCAGTTGCTAGGCTGAGCCTTGATGGCAAGGACAACCCTCCATAGTATCCGAGGAGAAGTGGCTCCTTTTGGGGATTTAGAAGTTTTACACACAGTCATTCCATCAGGGGCAACACATTTTCCCTTTAACCTGAAGAAATCGGTTAGGAAGCTACAGAATTACCCTGATAAGGAGGGAGCTGCAAAACTAAGGCAAGATTTTCAGATGGGGTTTCCTTTGCATTCTTCTTCTTCCCTGTTTGACCTTAAATTTGTAAAAAAAATTTGAAATCTACAATTCACATGGAGGAATTTATCAAGAAGACAATCAATGAGGGAATTTATCTAGGAAGTTTTTTGGCCCATTTAAATCATCACCGTGGCTCCTCTTCATGACTTCACCGCTAGCTTTGGTACCCAAGAAAAATGAGGGTGAGTTTAGGCTAATCCATCACCTATCCTACCCACCAGGTGCTTCTGTAAATGACTTCATAAAGAAGGATGATTAAAGGGTCAAATACGCCATATTGGACAAAACTGCCAAGACTATTAAATCATTCCAAGACCCTTGGCTGGCTAAGCTAGACATAAAATCAACTTTCTGACTCCTCCCCATCAGAAGGGAATATTAGCCCAGATTAAGCATTCTTTGCAGATTAGGCTTTTCACTTAATGGGCTCTTGTATACTCGTGCACCACCTTTGAGTTGTTCAGCTCCCCTATACAAGTGTTTGGAAGTTCAGAGTGGCAAAAGCAGCAGCATTGTATTGCTTGGATGATTTTCTAAGTGCAGGAGAAGGAAAACATAACACCCAACAGGGTTTAGAAGTTTTCATGGAGCTGTGCTTTGAACTATGGATTCCACTAGCAAAAGACAAGCTACTGGATCCTGAAAGGCATGTGACTTTTCTAGGTATAGGAACTGACATCTCTTCTAAAGCATTTAGGTTGTTGACTATTGGGTGAGATCAAAGTATTTTTAGCAGGCAGAAAGTTTTGAGTGAGCCAAGTCATGTCCTACTTGGTGTTAGATTAGGTACTTGGTATGCTCAATTTTGCTTGGAGGGTGGTCAAACCAGGCAGGATCTTTGCAAGAGGTCTAGCAGACTTATTGAAAGGTGCAAAAAGAAAGCATAATTAAGTTCACCCTTCTAGAAGGTTAAAAGATGATTTAAGACTGTGCAGGTTTGTTCTGAGACAGTTCAATGGGGTTGCCCTGTGGCAGGATGAATGGCTCTCTGCAGGTGTGCTGAATCTTTTCACTGATACAGCAACTGGAATGGGGAAGGGGGCTTCCTCGCAGGAAGGTGGTTTGTGGCACCTTGGCCCTCTTTTTGGCCCTGTAGTACTAAAGGACATCACTTTCTTAGAGATATTTCCCATTTGGGTGGCAATTTACATATGGAGGGATGAGGTCAAAAACAAAAAGGCCATTCGCAAATCTGACAATAAGGCAGTGGTACATATCTTGAATAAGAAAAGAGCTCAACCACACACTATTCAAACAGTTGTTAGACAGCTAATTTTACTCTGTTTAAGTATCAATCTGTCTTTTATTTCTGAACATGTCCCTGGCAAATATAACTCTGTAGCTGACAGCATTTCATGTATGCAGTTCCACAGGTTCCATTCCTTGGCTCCGGAGGCATAGCAACAGCTCACCCCGATACCACAACAGTTATGGATCCTGGAAGAAGACTGATGACCTTCATCATGGTTAATGCCTGGGTGAACAACACAAAAAGAGACTATTCCTCAGCTATCCAGAACTTTAGATAATTTGCAAAGCACAAGAGAACGCTGACAGAAATTGGTCACCTGTCTTAGTCTTTCATTTTTAGTGCACCAATGTGTAAAGGGGGATTTTTCTCATCCCTAAAACTTCAAATAATTGCTTTCAATGGTTGGCTCACTGTTTAAATCTAGCCCTGGTTACTAAACAATGGTCTATTGAATTATTAAGGGTTTGGACCTATCTGAATGCTTGTTCGAAAGAGGCTAAAAAACTGTTTGGTTTAAATTTTCTCCCTATTTTAACCAAAGGTTTAACAGTCTTGGTCAATGATAATCATTCACTGTGCTTTTAGGCTTCCTTATTTACATGGATGTATGCAGGTGCACTTAGTTTTAATGAGACTGCCTACAACTTGCATTGGGGGACGTGTAGATAATGCACATGCATGTTATTATATGGCTTTCATTGTCTAAGACTGATTAAAGGGGTAGGGGAAGATGATTTTCTTAGATAGAGTCAATCCATTTATGGCGTGTCCCATCCATTGGGCCTTGGAGTTAATAAAAACAACCAAGGTCGCTGACTTTTCTCAACCCAGTTTTCAATTTAGGAATAGGCAGTTAGCATCATTGCAGGTAGCCCACAGCATGATTAGAAGATCTTTAAGCAGTCAAGGCTTTTTGATTCTTGGCTTCTCATCACATTCTTTACATACTGGCAAGGAAGCTGACATCGCCAAGGAGGATTAGTCAATAGAGGTCTGAAAATGGGTGGGCAGGCGGAAGTCTAAGGTTTTCTTGAGTTATATACGGCAATTTCCTTTTTGTCCTTCCAGATGGTCTGTTAATCGGGATCATTGGCCATTCTTTAGTCTGCACAGCATCCACTGGTTCCTGAGCAAGAACTAAAGGTCCAAATCTTGGTTTTACCCAGTGCTTTTGTTGTAAACAAAAAGGTGATGGTACGCATATATTGTGTTTGGTCAACCCCCCAACCCCACCCCCCCCAGCAGCCATTCCAGTGTCCCATAACTTGGCTATTTCTCCCCAGTTGCCATAAAACTCAGTGAGCATATTGTGTTCTGCTCTACTTCTACAATGATTACACATATTTGGATTTAATTTAAAACTTTTATTTCAAATTTTATAGCATACACACTAATAGATATTTGGTAAACAAAGCAATGCAGTGTCACAATGAAAACAAACTTAGCAATAAAACTTCTCTGCCTTTGAAACTCACAATCACAGAAACCGCACTGAAACTCACATTTGAAGAAAAATCCATCTAGCTAGTGGTGGATTAAGTTTACCTTTGGGCTGTTTTCAAATCATATGCCCCTTGCACACATTTTAGGACCATGCAAAAGTTCTTTGATTCACCTTCCTGATCATATTAAATTATGATATATAATAATAAAATTATATCCCTTGTATAATACAGCATCACTTGTTAGAGTGTGTTCTAAATTTATAGCCAGTAAGCAGTGAAACAAAACACATAAATCAATAATAATAAAACCGCCCTGTTCAGAACATTTCAACCATAAAAGGCCACTCAAACTTCTGTCATTACAATCCACCAATATCAGTCAATATGCACAATCTCTGCAGAAGTAAAAGTCATCTGAATAATTCCACATTAAAGAGAAAAAATGTTGCTGTTAGCAAACAACTTTATATTACAGTGTTAAATCTAGAAATTCAATGCCTAAATTGAAGAATACATTGCCTATTTTACATTAAAAATGGTAAGCTGGTAATATTGCAATAGGAAATGGATGGCAAACTTGAAAACAGGTCCATAGTTACTAGGCATCTCATCCAAAGGAGGACATACTCAGGACTGCAGCACCCCACCCCCTTAAAATACAACATAGTATCAGCAATCTATCTATATGCTGTGGTAATAGAACCTAAAGCCTTCCAAAGCATTCTGCAGCAAGGCACAAGCATGTTACCTGTCGTGCTACTGACACTGCTTTAACAGTCAAATACCATAATAGTGAGAGAGACAGATAAACACACACACATTTGTTTTTAAAATTATTCTGATTCCTTTCTTAAAAACAAAGCTTGCGTCTTTATCACTTTTTATAAATACAAAAGGCATTTATGAGTGACATTTTAGTTATCCTATAGCAAAGGATTTAATGACTAAGATAATGGATACAGGACAGAGTCACATTTTTCAGTTTTTAGTTAAACAGTATTTGAATGTAGTACTGCTGCTATAAATAAACATATTTAAGTAACTTATAGTTTAGTGTATGTATGAAGTGTTTGATTTAGAGATAAAAAAAGAATGAGAAAGGTTAAAACTACTTACAAAACTGGATGATATAATAAGTCCAAAACTGGATGATATAATAAGTCTGCAGCAGCTCACAAAAGATAATAGGAATGTGTGTGTGATTCACGAGGCTAGTCGGGAAGAACCGAAGAAGAAAATAATTGAGTTAAAAAGACATGTCTCAACAAGAAAATCTGCACTTCAAAGGGGTGCTGGAGAAGACAGAAGGGGACAATTGTTTCAAATTTGCACAGGAGATCATTAGTGTATGGACTTCTATACCTGAGGATGAACTGCAGATTGAATGGATGCATGGGGTCTATCTATGATCATTAGTGTATGGACTGCTATACCGGAGGAAAGACTGTAGACTGAATGGATGAATAGGGTCTATCTATGATCATTAGTGTATGAACTGCTGTACCTGAGGAAGGACTAAAGGCTGAATGGATGAATGGGGTTTACATCCAGTGTATAGACTGCTATACCTGAGGAGGGACTACAGATTGAATGGACGCATGAGGTCTATCTACAATCATTAGTATATGGACTGCTATACCTGAGGAAGGACTGCAGATTGAATGGATGCATGGGGTCTATCTACCACCAGCAGCACTACAGAAAATGCCACAACGTATTGCAGTGCAATTTCAAACTTATCAACAAAAGGAATTGGTTCTAATAAAGCTTTGGAGAATAGGAATAAACCGGAAATGGCAGCATACAGGGGTTGTTGTTTTTAATGACTACTCAGCATTTACGCAGCAAAGGAGTAATCGGTTTATGCCTGCCATTATGATATTTAGAAGTCTGCAGCATAGATTCCAACTCATATACCCTGAGATTTTTAAGATCTTGCTTTTTAAGATATGCTTCTGGAGCATTTCTCCCCGGGCCTCCGCTGAAAACAGGATCTGTGGAACCTAGTCGGACTTTCCCGGTCAACAAATGTTAAATAAAAATAAAATAAATAAAATAAAATCTTTTTCTCCATGGATGTTAAAACATATCGGGAGGTAGAGACAGCATCGGAGGACTTGAAGAAAGAGCAGCAGAAAGACATTGGCTATACCAAATCCTAATGCAAATCGTTTATGTCTACACATAGTAATCTGGTTTTTAGTTAATATGGTTACAATTTATTTTCAGGCTGCTGGACAGAGTCTTGGATGGGTTAACATTTTTAGGGTATAGTTTATATAACCTCTCAGTTTAAAACAGGCTTCTACTTTGCTTTTTAAAGCAAACAGTGAAGACAATAGGGGAGAGAGCTCGTGATGGTATCATTCAGGGGTAATCACAGAAATAAGGAGGATAGTATCTGAAGAACTATAATCAAAATTACTTTTGACCACACTTTAGCATAACTCCTAAAACACACATAGACACACAAAGACACACACACACACACACACACACACACACACACACACACACACACACACACACACACACACACACACATCCCTACTTATCTACTTTCTACACACACACACACACACACACACACACACACACACACACACACACACACACACACACACACACACACACACACACACACACACACACACACACACACACACACACACACACACACACACACACACACACACACACATATCTTTCGCTTGTCCCATCATGGTCCGCAGTCCAAATGTCCTCAGGAAATCAAATTCCACGCATGTGAAAGAGGAAGACATAAGCAATTGGTCGCACAGATGCCGAAGGTCTTTTTTTTTTTTTTTTTTTTTAATTACAAGAAAATTATTCTCCCGGCCAGCAGAGGACAGGGTTCTGGTACACTGTACCGGTGCATACTGTCTCCAAAAAAAGCCCTGGTTTTACCTGTTCTGATTGCTCCATGGAACAGAAAGGTATCCCAAGACTTTCCTGGCTGCAGCTTTTACCTCTTTTCAAAGTTTAGTTGATAGATGCCCTCACCGGATATTCTTATCATACACTTGGAGGGTAATGACCTAACAGTCATTCCTAAGAAATTATTGGTCAGCAAAATAATAACGGGCTTAAACATCTTACAGAATGACATGAGAGTAGTTTGCTCTGCCATTATTCCTAGACTTCACTGGACAGGGGTATGCAAGCCCACCGTCATTAAGAGTTCATGCAGGTTTGTGAACCAGAAGATTGTTGAGGCTTCAAAATGTTCATTGTTTAGGGTAATTGAACATGCCAGTCTTAATTTTCTGGACCCAGATTTTAATTTGCCTGATAGTATTCACCTAAATGAATTGAGTTTGCAATCTGTTTAATTTGGAACTGTCCCTTTTCTTAAGGGAAGGCTGTGGCTTTGTTATTCAGGAAGGACAGAGTAGCTGAGTGAACCTGAGTGTCAAAAGATGGGGGGAACAGCATGATTCCATGCTGGTGGGCATAGGCCATAATGGCCTGCAAAGATTTCCCTCCATATCCACCCTCTCTTTTAAATGCTCAGGAGGTTTGGCTATCCAAGGATTTAAGATAAAAGGGAAGAGGGGAGGCAGTCATTCAGCACCGAGGAGGCAATGGGAAGATCCCTTGGTCACTGTCGGTGTGGGAAAGGGAAAGTTTGATCTCCCCTGTGGAGTACTTTAATGCGTTCTTGATGAACAAGTTTACAGCCAAGTAACTCCTTTCCCTCCCTTCCCTTTATCTAGAAGTGTATCAGTGGAGCACCTGACAACCCACGTGGGGGAGTAGGCCATAATGGCCTGTGAGATCCCCCCCCCAGTATCCTCTCAATTGAATGCTTAGGAGGTTTGGATTTGAAGGATTTAAGATAAAAGTGAGGAGGGGAGCCATTCAGTCAGCACAGAAGAGGAAATGGGCACAGCCCCTCTTTAGAAAACTTTGGGTCGGAACAGGCTGTGGGTGCACTAACCGGCAAATAAGCAGCCAATGATTAAATGATTAAGTGTTTTCACATATGATATGGTTTTGGTTGATGCTGACAAGTCATGTTCTTTTTATTAAGTAAAGGTTGTTCTAAGCTAATGAATTATCATGTTAATGTATCATAATAAATGCTGGCAAGTCATGTTGTTTTGTTAATTCAAGGTTGTTCAAAGCTAATGAATTATCTTGTTAATGCATCATAATAAATGGTTGCATCTGCAGCATGGCTTGGTGTTTATTTTGTTTGGAGGAGCATTGTGGCTCTTATTGACAATAGTGGATGCTGTTGCTTATTGCTGAATAGGAATATAGGGATGCTTAATGTTTAACCTGTCTGTGTGTGTGTGTGTGTGTGTGTGTGTGTGTGTGTGTGTGTGTGTGTGTGTGTGTGTGTGTGTGTGTGTGTGTGTTTGTGTGTGTGTGTATTTAGAGCCGTGGTTGTCCTGTTGATGCTATTTTTTTTCGTTGGCATTTTGATATATATATATATATATATATATATATATATATATATATATATATATATATATATATAAACATGGACCTGTACCCTCTGGATAAATGCCAAAGCACCAACAAATGCAAAAAAGCAGTACAGCAAAAAAGTTCTAGTGCTGTGGCTGAGCGATGACACAGTTGTAGAATAACTTCTTTACTGAACAAGAGATGTGAGCGCTTTCGCAGTGTATCCCACTGCTTCTTCAGACATAATGTCAAACACACTACTTAATCTACTATATATCCTTGAGCAATCAATTTATCAATTAAACAATTTAAAATTTTAAAGTGATAATAAAACATATAAATATATATAAATATATAAATACATATACATAAAATTCATCCTTAAATATATAAAATATATAAAATCTATAATTGTGCCATATATATTCACTCAAGTCAAGTTTTTAGTGGTCTTTTTTTTTAAACAGGTGTAATGGGTATTTTTATCATTAAGCCCTTTACATTCATGGGCTTTCAACCTTACTATCCATTTAGTTTCACTAAGTTCTGTTTTATTCTTAATGTCCCCAAGTCTACTAGTTAGTTTTGTGTTTTCTACCATTATAAACCTAAAGTTATGTTTAAAAGACAGGAAGTTTAAGTTTAGAATAAGGGAACATTTATATAATATACAGAAACAGGTCACCACGAATGCCTTAGCAAAACATGTAATGAGCACTTCACATGTACATAACTTTAGGTTTATAATGGTAGAAAACATAAAACTAACTAGTAGACTTGGGGACATTAAGAATAAAACAGAACTTAATGAAACTAAATGGATAGTAAGGTTGAAAGCCCATGAATGTAAAGGGCTTAATGTTAAAATACCCATTATACCTGTTTTAAAAAAATAGACCACTAAAAACTTGACTTGAGTGAATATATATGGCACAATTATAGATTTTATATATTTTATATATTTAAGGATGAATTTTATGTATATGTATTTATATATTTATATATATTTATATGTTTTATTATCACTTTAAAATTGTAAATTGTTTAATTGATAAATTGATTGCTCAAGGATATATAGTAGATTAAGTAGTGTGTTTGTCATTATGTCTGAAGAAGCAGTGGGATACATTGCGAAAGCGCTCACATCTCTTGTTCAGTAAAGAAGTTATTCTACATTGTGTCATCGTTCAGCCACAGCACTAGAACTTTTTTGATATATATATATATATATATATATATATATATATATATATATGTATATATATTTATATATAGTGATCACTGTGATTCTAACAATAATTCATCAAAAATATGGAAAGGTCTATTTGTGATATGCAAGTTATCCTTGATGTGCAGGGTATTATAAATATAGATATATATGGTTGCAGTCTAAGAGAGCAGCTGCTCTTTTTGTTGTTTTTCAGCCTGCTTACCACTTTCTGTACAAGATCGCGTCACAGTAGAGTCTGGGAATTTGCCCTTACTACACTCTTCTGTGATCTCGTAGTTGGTATATATAATCAGCAGGGGGTGTGGTGGCACAGCCCCCATATGGAAGTGTGGGGGGCTTGCTCAAATCAGAAAATATATATTTTTTTTGTTTCAGTCATTTTACATTTGCTCTAAAATGATAGCTCTTTTTTATTCACTCTTTGAAACATTAAAATGTCATGAAACATATACATGATTATATTAGTAATATATTAGTTGAATTAGGCTTTGCTGATACTCAAAACATCAGGCACATTTCAATGAATACATATTTAACATAAAAATACTTTTGTTTTTTTTCTTTTTGCATGTAGGGGGCAAACCCACATTGCCCCCCATAACCACACTATATATATGTATATATACCAGCTCTGAGGTCACACAACAATGGAAAAAAGTATATCCACTACAGTCAAAGGAGCATCAGAGGCTGACACTGGTAAAAAATAAAATCCAATAAACATAAAAACCCACTGATAAAGTGCCACTGCTCTTCTTCAGATCACATAAAATCACATCAACATCTTACATATTTAAGGTATCCTACAACCAATGAAAAACAAATTCAACAATAACGTCTATGCCCCTTTAATTAGGGCTTTAAAGGCATATACTCATTTAAACCTGGTAGCTGATCTGCCTGCATATCAGCTATTCATCTTAACTCATTCAGTTCCATTTGACGTTTAATATTCCCACCCCTTCTATTTTCAAACTGTATTTGTAATACTATAAATACAAATGCATGCCCTGGATATAATTTAATATGTTGGGCTAAGGCATTATGTTTAGCCTCCAGCCTAATCACTCATATGTTGCAAAAGCTGTTGTTTCAGCATCCTATTAGTTTTCCCCATATAATATGAGGTACAGGATGAACATTTGGTTAAATAAACAATGATTTTTGTACGACAATCAGCATATGAATTAGGCTTTGCTGATACTCAAAACATCAGGCGCATATGGACATATTACAAAAGGGCCTCACTGAGACAGATGCTTGATGTCAAAGCCATGGCCTGAAGCTCAATGCCAAAAAGTATATTGTCATCCCCTTTGGTAAAAACTCTGTACCCATGAACTACCACATAGCTGGTAGTCTACTTAATGCCGAAAATGTGATAATAGACCTTGGGACACAGGTGGACAGTAGTCTCTCCTTTGATGATCACATCGCCACAGTAGTCAGGAAATCTTTCTATGTGGCTCACCTCATCACAAAAGGTTTCTCATCCAGAATAAAAGAGGTAATTGTTCCCCTCTACTCATCACTCATTAGACCCTTTATAGAGTACAACGCCCCTTTTGGTATGTACCTCACAAGACATCTGCAACAACTGGAAAGGCCACAGAAATACCTCACAAAGAGGATTACTGGCCTCAAACAGATGCCTTATGCAGACCGTCTCAAAAAACTCCATCTTTACTCTGTCGCATATCGCCTATTCATATCTCTGATATGTTGTCTAGTAAAAAATGACATGGTTATTATAATTAAAAGTAGACATGAATATGAAGCACTCATTGAGTTGAAATCTAATCTAAATACTGTAATTAGGTCGTCTGACAAAGGACGGGGAGTCGTTCTGCTAGATACTGATTGTTACATACAAAGAGAGTGGATGGGTAACAGAAAATACACCCCTGGGATAACTTCATTGGCTCTGCTTGACAGAGGATCAGTTAATTAATCAATGGGGTGGCAAAAGCCGGCACAGTCTGGTTAGGCTTATAAATGCCCTCGGGCAGATAGCCTAGTACCTACCTATGAACCTATGAACCTATAAAATGTTGAAAGAGGATGTAACATGTCAGGCAATCGATTATAGGCAGATGAAATGTATAATAGATCATGTAAGAACTTCCCTATGTGAATTATTTATGGCACAAGTGATATCGGAGGATATTTATAAGTTTGTTTTAGTTGACTCTCCAGTTATACCAATAATGAAAGGTTTACTAAGATTCATAAAGATTCCCTTAATTCACCCTTTAGGCCTATTGTATCTGGTCAAGGGTTGTTTACAGAGCTATTATCTATATGGGTTGAAGTGAAATTGATGCAAGCTTTGGTGTATTAAAGAATACAGCATGCTTTTTGGATACATTTCACAGTTACTATGGGGCAGTTGAAACTATGGAAGGTGTATTTTTGCTCACGTTAGATGTGAATAATGTGTTCACTGTGATCCCTAATAATTATGGGTTGCTAGCTTTTATTAAGCAGTTTATCTCTATGCATGATGTTTTTGATGAACAAACTAGTATTCAAATATGCACATTTCTTGAACTGATTTTAAAGAATAATGTGTTTTTGTTTCATGATCGATGCTATTAGCAACAATTAGGGGTTGCCATGGGCACACCATGCCCCAATACCTATGCTAATTTGGTATTGGTGCATTGGGAAATTGATGCTATTTTTTCAAATAAGAATAAATGGGGTAGTCAACTTAAGTTTTACTGCAGGTTTGTGGATGATGCCTTTTTATTATGGCATGGGACTATAGATGAGCTAGGCTCTTTTGTAAAATTTTTGCAAACGAGTGTAGATATTTTTTAAGTTTACAGTGAATTATTCACTACAGAAGATTGATTTTCTGGATGTAAGACTATATAAAGATGAAGAAGGTAGGCTGCAAACTAGAATATATAGGAAAGACTGTTGGAAGAATAGTCTATTAACATATGATACTATGCATACTAGACACATTTTTAACAATGTAGGTGGTGGGCAAAGTCTTAGGGTATCCAGAATATGTCCTGATGATACTATATTTGAAAAGAAATTGAAGCTATACGACAACATTTTTTGTCCCGGGATTCTCCAGAAAGAATTGTACATGAATCTATTGATAAATCTAGGGGACTAAGGAAGACCAAAGGGAGACCCTGGTTTACACATAGGGATAGACCTGATGATGGTTCCTTACCTAAGGTTGCTACCACAGTGTTAAATTGATATCTTCATTACTCTCCATAGAAATAATGTCTTTCTTGTAGTTTCTGTAAAGTGACATCTCTGTTATCTTCATAAATAATAAACCCAGTTCAAAGCATTGCATTACGAAGCTCTGCTATCTTCAGAAATTTCACTAAGGCAAATTTACTTCAACTATAGAATGATCTGTACAGTTTCAAGAGACACTCTACCCTTGAGAACTCAACAGCAAACACTGCTACAATTCTTAAGTGATTTTAGCTCACCTCAATACCTGCCATAACACATTGTCCGTTATCCATAAGAAATGCAACACCAAGTTTAGGAATAAACATTTTTGGTGGAACTCTAGTATAAATTAGCTATATAGCAAGAGAAAAAAAAAACTCCTCTCCCTTAAAAACAAATTAAAAATCCAGCACCTCAGAAACTGAACTCAAAAAATTAAAGAAAGAGCTTCGAAACAAAATCAAATTTTCCAAGGCTATGTGTGATTTGAAAGTGCCATCTCAGCGATAGGCGATAGATAGTCGTAGCTATCCAATAGCTTTCTAGAACACATTGAAAATTAGATACCTACACACCCACTTTCAGACTTGAAATATTTTTACTTCCTCTGGAATACTACATCATACTAGACTATCTCTCTACCAGCCTCTACATTTTTGACTATATTCTTTTGGTCTCATTCACCATGCCCTTAACCCACAAACCAATACTTATAAATCTGTTTCTCTCACTTGCAGCGCTATCCATTCTATCTATACCATATATCCTTACCTTTTATAAAAAACTTACATTATACCAGTTCCCACCATCCCTTAAAACAAACATTGCTTTTAAGTCAACTAGCCTTCCAAAGCCATTCAAACATAACATCTACCTCAACCTATCTCTCACCTAAATTTCATAGGGTAGCCCATATTACTTTCCTTCAATCTCGGAAACCACACAACATTTTCTGCAAACTACTGAAGCTTACATATAATCCTCAACAACATCCCCTCCTACATGGCAACATTCATCCCAACCCTGGACCAAACAGCAACACCCCTACATACCCCCTCCTACCTCATCCCTCTACCCCTTTCACTCCCACTAAAATCCCAAATTCTCTGCTCATAGCACATCTCAACATATGGAGCGTAAATAATAAAGTTAGCCAACTACACGCTCTACTGGACATACACTCGTTTGATATCTTTTGTTTAACAGAAACCTGGCTCAAACCAGTAATAAAGGACAATGACTTTATCCCACCTGGCTATAATATCTTGAGATTAGACCAAACAACCAAAGAGGGTGGTGGTGTAGCAATTCTATATAAATCTCAATTACAGGTTACTTCACTAAATGTACAATCACCTTTAGATAGCAATGTTGAAATTCTTATCTCCAAACTACAGGTCAATGCTAGCAAATCTATATACATAATATGCTCCTGCCTACCTCCAGACGATAACATCAGCATCCTTGAAAATATCCTCTGCTGGCTTTCTACATCTTTCCCACAAGAAACCATTGCACTTGGTGATTTTAATATAGACCGGAACACCTGTACCTCACACAAACCCACTACCCATATAAACCTCTATTGTTTCTCCCAAACAATCAACACCCCCACCAGAATCCACAAACCCAGTAGCAAAGAGAATACCTTAGACTGGATCTTAGTAAATATTCATCCCCTCTCTTATAAAGCTGGTACCCTTCCTGGCGATATCAGTGACCATTCACTTACTTATATACTCAAACAGAAAACCTTTATTCCCAACCAAACTACCTTTAAAACCACCCGGAACAAAATAAATTTTAATTCAGGAAGCTTCCAAGCAGAGCTTCAAGCCTGTGACTGGTCCCCCTTAAAACAACTCTCACTAGAGGAAGCAATATCCTACTTTAACTCTAAATTCTTACAAATCATTGAATTCCATGCCCCTTCACCCTCTATAAGAGCTAGAAGTAAAGCAACTCCATGGCTCACTAAAGAGACTAGGCAACAAATCTTATTAAGAAATAAAATCTGGTCTAATTGGAGAAACACTAAAGACCCAATTGATCATCAAAACTTCAAACAGTTGAGAAATGCCACCAAGAAATTACTACTACTTGATAAAAAAAAACTATTACTTTAAGCTCCAACAAAAGCACCAACAACGATCACAAACCTTCTGGTCAGGCATAAATAGACTATTACACCCTGGCCACTCTAAGACACCAACCCCATCAGGTCTTTCCCTTAACACTCCCAACCAGATTGCTGATGCTTTCAATACCTTTTTCACTGAAACTGTCCAATCTCTAGCAAATTCCTTACCTCCTCTTAGCTCAATCCTCCCATCCTCCCTAGCTAGCATACTTCCTACCTTTCATCTAAAACCAGTTCCTACATCCCTTATCTGTACCCTACTTCACAAACTCAAACCATGTACTTCCTCAGCTGATCTCCTACCAGCTGAATACCTTCAAACTGCAGCTAAAGTACTTTCCTATCCCATCTCTATCCTAATTAATAGAACCATTACTGAAGGTTCCATCCCATCTCTCTGGAAAATCTCTCACATCATTCCACATCACAAGGGTGGTAACTCAACTGAACTCTCTAACTTTCGGCCTATAGCCCTACTTTCTCCTTTAGCCAAAATCATGGAAAAATTCATCCATCAACAACTTCTGAATCACCTTCTCCAAAATAACCTACTAGCTGACTGTCAGCATGGTTTTAGACCTTTCCATAGTACTACCACTGGTCTCCCATCCTTCTCTGACTGCATTAACAAACATTGTAATAATGACAAGCTCTCCTCTGCACTCTTTATTGACTTATCTAAAGCTTTTGATATGGTTAACCATCAACTACTTCTGAACATACTAAAATCACTTTCACTCATCACACAGGCATTAAAATGGTTCAAGTCTTAGTTAGGCAATAGAAAGCAAGCTGTCCTTTGGACAAAAGCCTATCCACACATCTCCCTATTACCCTTGGTGTCCCTCAAGGCTCTATCCTGAGACCTCTCCTCTTCTCCATATTCATAAATGATTTTAGTATAAATCTTTCTCTCGCTACCTGCAAACAATATGTAGATGACTCCACACTGATCAGTAATGCCTCTTCTTCATCAGAACTCCAATCCATCACCCAAACAGTACTCAGCCTAGTTGAAAACTGGTTCCTACAACGTTGCCTCCTCATACATGCCAAAAAAACAAAACTACTGCTCTTTACTCCAACTCTAAAATCCACCCCAATAAATTTCTCCATTACATCCAACACTGGTACTGTCATAGCTCCTGACCCAACTACCAATCTCTTAGGTGTAATAATTGACCACAACCTTAACTTTGACTCACATATTAACTCTACTATTAAATCAGTAAACAGAAAACTTGGTTCTCTGTATAGGATAAAACCTTTCCTTACCCCTGAAGCCAGAAGTATCATTGCCCATACCCATCTGATCTCTACCCCTCCTCTATGCCACCCCCATTTATACTAATCTTTCCAAAAGCAACCTTAATAAGCTGGCAACCTCATGTAACAACATTGCCAGATTTACTACTGGCTCCCCATTTAGAACTCACCATTGTCTGAATCTTAAACAGCTGGGAAGGCTAGAACTGCAAAACCAGCTGGAATTTCAACAATCACCTTCACCAATAAGATTCTGTACCATTCTAGTAATACTCCTATTCTCAGTAGCCTTATCTCCCCTATATAAATCTTACTACCCTTCACTCAGCAGTTAAATTACTGGTCACCATCCAGAAATCCCATAACAAAGCAGGTGATTCTCTTTTCTCTAATTCTGTGGGGATGATTTGGAATAGGCTTCCCAGCAAACTTGCATCACTATCATCATTACCACTCTTCAAAATGCAACTAAAAATTCTACTAAAGACACAATGGCTATGCCCATGTACTAACCCTGGCTAACGCTTACCCAGTAAAATATTACTGTAAACCTCTCTCCCATAACCCTTAAAGTGGGATTAGTAATTCTCCCCTTACTCCCAATTTAGTCGAGTTTTCTCAGGTAACTTTCACTGAGTATGTACTTTGTAACACTCATCCTCCTGTGAGCACAAGTGCAATACCTTGTATATAGATCAACTGTCTTTTTTACTTTGAGTGTATTATTTTTTAGGTGAATATATGCAAACTTTTTATTATTCTAGTGTTATTGTTTACTAAACAACCGTTAATACTTTATCTCAATCCTTACTTCTTTCTTAACCTATCTTATGATGAATGTTAAATCCTTGAACCATGTAAATAGTGCTGTATTGTTTTGTTAAACTTTGCAGTCAATTTCTTAAAGGTTAGTTTTTTTTAATGAAAATCTCCATCAACATTGTATTTAAATACTGTTTAGTTTTGCTGTCCTGTTTATTAGCTTAATTTTGGAGCTTATCTCCCCAGGCCTCTACTGAAAATGGACATGTATCCAGTTGGACTAGCCCGGTCAACAAATGTAAAATAAAATAAATAAGTCCCTCTTCAGCTCTGCCATGAATCTTAGGACAAATACCCAGCATTTCTCAGAGTTGGTATGTAATGACAGTATCTACATAGTCTCAGAAGACTTTGTTGACATATTAGTAGACAAGTTTAGTTCAGACTTCGGCCTCCTACCTCCACCTAACCTCCACACTCTTGACCCTGAGTTACCCCCCCCCCCCTCCAACATTGCTCATGAGCAGCTAGATGCCTTAGAATTAAAAAAAATAGTAACACAGGGCCTAATAATGTGCCAGGGTGATTTTTGCCAGTATGAAACATTGTCTCACTGATTGCTGCATAATCTTTTAAATCTCAACCTCTCGTTTTCTTCATGGCTGAGGTGTGGAGATTTGTAGTGATTACCTCTTTATGCAAAGCAGGCCCGTCCATTGACACCAAAAGCTACAGACCGAAAATCCTCAGAAGTTGTATCTATAAGACAATGGAATGCATAGTTACTGATCTCCCAATGGATAGTTAGCTGGATCACAGACAGAACCCAGTAAATAAGATTGGTGTCACATTTTCCTCCAAATTGTTTTCTACCAGTAGTGCCCCCTAGTGCCTGGTCATGGCATCACTCCTATTTAGTATATTCTCTGATATTAAAGCTGATATCAAGGGGCTTTGGCTATTTTCACTGATGGTTATAAACTTGAAACCATCATCAACTTCCCTGGGATCTCCCAGCGTCTACAAGAGTGACTAGCCTGTGCAAAAAAATTGGCCATGAGCATAGTCTTAAGCTAAATGGCAAAAAATGTAGTATCATATTCTTTGGTAAGCAGGAGCATTGTTGTCCTACCTTTATGAATGATACCCCCTAAAACAGATACAGGTATCAGATACCTGAGCACTTTTGTTGACAATGAGCTTTTCTTTGATCACTATATAGCCACTATCATTATCAAAATCCTTTGACTTAACCCACTTGATTGCCAAGGGTATTTTCTCCAGGTCCAAGAATGATATTATACCTCATTTCTCTGCCTTGATTAGGCCCATATTTGAAACCTCCCATATTAGGCCAATTATTGAATTCAGTGCTCTTTTTGACATGGACCTGTCCAGACACATGATCCAACTTTAAATTCCCAAATGTATCCTCACAAAGAAAACCAGTGGGCTGAGTTCCATTACCTGAACAGAATGCCTTAGATTCCTATCTCTCTTCTTTATATCATATAGACTCCTTAGAGATGACCTCTGCCCAGCCTACAAGGCCTCAAGTGACCCCTGTTCTGAGTAGCATGCTTCATGTTTACAGATCAGCAACACCATGAACATCTGAATAAAAGATCTTAACCTTTATCAAAATATAATCATAACCTGTTAGCATGTTAGATACCCCACTCAAAGAATTCTTCTCCTCTAGAATGGACTGTTCCTTCATATTAAGCAATGTAGTTCATTCATGCTGTTCAAATAAAACCTCAGTAAATGGATGGGAAACCAAATATACATCCCTGATCTTGGCCTACAATTCTTCATGAGAAGGGATAGATAATAGTGGGAACTGCAGTGGCTAGGCTCCAAATGATCTACCTAGTTAATTGCCTAGGGATAATCCATGAACATTTGGACTTAATAAGAGATAATATTTTTCATTCTTTATCATTTGTAACAGCAGAAAAAACATGGGCATCTAAACAGTCTGTCTGCATAACAAACTCCTGTTTATAGTTAGCAGGACTTGATATAAGAAACACACCACTTTCAGCAAAGAAAATTAAATGGTTTGCGTCTTCAGTCTTGTAATACAGACCCTATTAGTTATGTGAGCACATTATCTATCAACTGTTGAAACACTGCAGGGAACACACTCAGGACCAGGTCCAGCAAAGGGTAACTTAGGCAGCTGCCTAGAGCCTAATGCTTGCTAGGGGCCCAACATTAATTTAATAAAAATAATGAAGTTTTCAATAAAGGAAAAAAAACACAGCTACTCACTTGATTGTTAGATGATTTCTAGCTCTGCATGCTAGTTGTAATCTTCTTTCTTTGGCAGATGCTTTAGACAGTGAGACTGGAGCTAGCATGCAGAGCAATTGAGACACTTGCCAAGATGGGACATGATTTAAAGTATGTACAAGTATATCAAGAGAAATTTATTTTTGTGCACATATGGAGGCAGCAGTAAATAGAATTCTTTCATTTTGCAGTGAAGAAGCTAAATAAGTATAAGGTTGAAACATCACTGTGAACAGAGGATGAAATGCAGAAGCAGACAGGTAGATGTTTCTTTCTGTTGATGCTGCAAACATTGTTATTGCAGTGCGACAAGCCAATAACAGAGGTGTGTATGTACACATGAAATGCCAGAGTTAGGGGGCACTGTCTAGTTACATAACTTGCTCAGAGTCAATCCCTCTACCTTTGGTACAGGACACAAGAGCCTTAATCCTCAACACCAACTGTCAAACATCCATTAGATGTTTTTTTCTTTGGTAAATCACTCAATACTACAATCAGTCAATTTCGGTCATTAGAGTTTTACAGGTTTTGTGGTTCAAATGCATTTTGATGCAAAACCTGTTTTGTTAACTTGTTTTTCTGAACAGCTCTGATTTTGCCTCATATTTATGTAATCAGTGGTCCTCTGGACTGAAAGCCTGATAAGTACCGACATACTTATGATAAAAAGGAAAGAAATCTATTGTAGCAAACAGGAGCATAATCATATGAGCCATGTTCATTGGATGTGATCCTCGATGGGTCTATATTATGCTATTGCACGCTGACAACAGCGAACAATAAATAATTGACCCCATGTAAGTGAAAACGTACAATATCGAAACTTTAGAACAGCGATTTTTCCAAAATAAAAAAAAATAAAAAAAACATAAAACATTACATAGCCCCCCACACCCCCTCCTACTATACCAACTTCCAGATCGCACTACAGTGCCGAAAATGGCAAAGTAATGAAAGTGGCCAAGCAAATTCTTTCCCATGGAAAGAATTTGCTGAAAAGTCGGTTCACTATTTTGCCTTTTTGCACTTTTCAGTTCGATGAAGACGCATTCGACAAACTGCGTCTGTGACATCATTATAGGGAACCATCCTTGATTTCCTTAATGTTGACAATGTGTTTATTATTTAGCGGTGAATGAATTGGAGAGCATAACATCTGAGTTTAATGTTAATATTGTAACTATGAATGCATTTTTAAATTAGCTTGTTTTTTGTAGATACACAGGTGTGAAATACACTGTGTTTGGGTTACAACAGTTTGTCTAGCAATTAGTGTTGATGAGTAAAGCTATAAGGCTTTAAAGAGCTGCTTCCTGTAGTACTTGCTTTGATTCTCTTATAAGTTTATAGATTCATAGGTGTTTACTAGGCTAATGACCACAAGGGCCTTTTTAAGCCTAGCCATGCATCCCAAATCTCTGACAAATTCTGATACCCTTGATAAGTATGAGCAGGGGTTTGGGAGATGAGCCATTTACAGGTTACCTGTGTCCATTAGAGACATAGGTGCCAAACCAGGGATGAATTTCCGGTTTCACATCCAGTTGTCTAAGTTGCACTTGAATTGGGTTAGGGAGGAACTCTTCTTCACATGGATGGGGAGCCTGTTCCATAGACCTGGTAGTCTCTGGGATACATACCTATCTCTCTAGCAGGACTATTTATATCAGAAGCAAGGTTTAAGTCTTTAGAATGGGTAATTCTGGTGCTGTTTTGTGGATATGCAGGAGGTCCATCAGAGTGGGGTTTGACAATGCCCCGTATGCCAGACACAGATCTCCCCTCAAAAGCCTATAGGAGACAGAATACAGGGATAGGGCCTTGAGGTGGTCTGCATAGGGCATTTTACTTATTCTCTGTATTCTTTTAGTGAGGAACCTCTGTGGATGTTCCATTTGTTGGATATGCCTGGTTAGGTACATACCAAAGGGGGCACTGTAGTCAATGATAGGTCTGATGAATGCCGAATACAGTGGAACAATGAATTCCTTGGACTTAGATGCCATATCTTTGTTGACAAGTTGTGCAATATAGAATGATTTCCACACCACACATGACATGATAGTCGAAGGCTAGATTACTATCTATATGTGTCCCTACATCCCTGACTACTGGGTCATCTCTAAAGGGTGTGTTGTCAATATGATAGCTACCAGGGATAGATGACTTCCAAAAGGATACTATTATGCATTTCTTGGCATTTAGTTTTAGTCCATCATTTGTCTTCTGTGTGACTCTGCTAAGTTATTTCACCAGACAGGACTCTCAGGTTGCTCCTAAAAAGGGACACTTGTGTTTAATGGGCTGTCTGAAGCTGTTAGCAAATGTGTTATACATTTGTCTTTTGAATTCCTATACCCTTCACATAGACACTAATTAGTATTTCACTATGCAATGTTTTAGTATGAATCCCCAACACATCACTTGTTTTTAATGGGTTGCCAAATGCATTTTCACTAAATGTGTGATTCAGGGAAAGAGAAGATTAGTGTTTTTATGCAAAGTCTGTTTTTAATGTGAGTGTTTTGTTTTTGTTTAGAAAATGGCTGTCAAATGAAATCAAAATGTATTTGATAATTGTGAAAGTAAAGAAGAAAATAGCATGTAGACTGATAGGTTTGAAAAGTGTTTATGGTAATTATGGAGAGGCAGACAAGTAGTAGGACATTGGAATGGCTGGGGGGCTGGTCCATTACCCTGCCTAGATCCCCATTTGACCATGATTCAGCTCTGACTACTGGCAATCTGTATAAAAAGACCTTCCACTGAAATTATCCATCTAGTATACAAATAAAATCTGTTTTGATCTTTCCATGAAAGTATCAGTCAGAACCCCCTTTGACAGATCCACTGTTGTGAAGTACCAGGCAGGACCCAGTATCTCATTTAGTTTATCAGCCTTTGTATTGTGTTCAGTATAAATGCATGTGCCTTGTCAGGTTTGGGGGCTAGCACAGTGCAGCTGCTTTATTCACTGGTGGACTCTTCAATCACCCTAGAACCTGATCAACTTTACTTTATTAGCAGCAGTTTCATATTTAATCCTCAGAAACCTTTAAGCCAGGATTTTCGTTTTTAGCTGTATCTCTTACTGTGTCATAGCTTATTACACTGGTTTAGCATAACAAGGAAGAACACTCTTTATTTTTACTGACAGACTTATTCCCCTTTCTTTCTTTGTTAGACAAACAATGTTTCTGTTAATTTAATTATTTCTGTCTCAGAAGTAGGTCCCCACTGCCTATCCCAGGTTACATGTGACTATTATTTTTCCCCAACACCTTTATATGTCAGATTTGCTGTTTTCATATAAAAGATTGAGAGAAATTGTAATTGACTCGACCCACTCATTTTGTGGCTTCACAGGGCCCCTGACAAGTAACCAGAAATGTGTTGTCCATAAGGGCTTTAAGTACCCACCACTCATCTTCCAGGCTGGAACTTTGTGACTCCTGGAACTCTGTTATAAGGGTGAACCTGAGCTTTTGGCCTTTAGTCATATGTTGCTTACCACTGGTAGCATAGCATTTAGCCACTTTTAGATCTGGGCCATATGCCACATTTTTCTCTGACAGGGTTTGTTTTCATTCTCACTTGTCTGTTTTACTATAGCCATTAGTTTCCCTGCCCTGTTCTCATCTAATAATTCAAATGGGTGCATCATGAAAGACTGTTGTACTTCTCATGTAGAAAACAGGGCATAGGCCAGTTATTTCCAGCTTCCTCTTGGTTAATGACCTGAAACAAACTTTGCCTTTAAAATGACTTAACACAGACATGGTCTGCAGTATCTTACCAAACTACTCTATGAAGGTGTTTGCCTGTGTCTGGTACACAGACTTTCCTATTTATTTACCTATAGCATATTTTTTTCATGAGGCATAAAATGAGTTCCTTGTTACAGCAGGATCTCCGTGGGATACCCCTACCTGAATACAAGTTATAGTAACTTTCCAGTGATGCCAAGAGTATTGTACCAGGGTGTTTGGTGTTGTCATCTAGGAGGTGTCTGTTGAAATTCTAAGGATCATAACTGCATTCCTCAGAATGGTAGATTTATAACTGCAAATGTAAATGAACCTGTACTAATTCAAAAGTGGAAGAATATATATACTTAGTCCAAGGCTGATTTATGGTGGTGCAGTGGTTAGCGTTGCTGCCTCACAGCAAGAGGTTCTCTGGTTTGATGCTCAGCTGGGGTGCCTTCTATGCGGAGTCTGCATGTCATCCCTGTGGTCACGTGGGTTTCCTCCAGGTGCACCGGTTTCCTCCCACATCCCAAAAACATGCTGTAGGTGGATTGAACACTCTAAATTGGCCCTAGGTGTGAGTGTGTGTGTGCATGTGTGTGCCTTCTGTGGAAGGTTGGGTGCCAGGCTGGCAACTCAACACCATAAAAACTCCAATGCCAATCATGAGTGGACAGGTGATCCACTGTGGCAACCCCTAACCAGGAAAAGCCAAAAGAAGAAGTTCAGGGCTGATTTACCTTGGATTATTTATTCCTACTCAAGTACAACAATTTCAAAGTTAACATATATAAGTAACAAGGGTATAGGGACATAGTTTCCCACGTTATGGCTGCAATCTCACTTTAAAAATGTATTACTGGTATAATGGAAATTTTAAAAAATATTATTATCATCATTTATTGTTATGTTTATACTGTATTTAATTTTTTAGATATGCAAGATTCACAGTTTTATGTCTTTCATTTCTAGTAAGGTTCCAGTTTAGGAAAATGTGTATGCATGATGTCTTATACCTAGATTAAGCAAAGATCATAACAGGTATACACTTGCCCTTTCCAATGAGGCATCTGTGAAAAGCATAGGTACTAGTGGAACCCTACTGATTTCTGTGGAGAAAACTGATGTTCTTCCAACCACAAGGCACCCAGTGATCAACTAACACAAGGACATCTAGCTAAAAATATCTTTCCAGCAGCTTTTGTCCTGCCCCCCCCCCAACAGATTAAGCTTTTGATACCTTGGAATAAGAGAAGCTGGAGTTACTACCTGGATTCCAAACTATTCTGTATGTCACTTGCAAGTCCTTTTGTGATATTAAAATTCTCCCACTAAGCCGCTTTACTTGAAGGTTGATCAGCACAGGTTTTCCATCCTGCTCTTCATCATGACATGCTCATTGCCCCTCGCAGGCAACAATTTATCCAGTACCCGTGTTTGTTTTTCATCCTCATACAGAGGATCCTATTGTCAGTTGAAGGAAAGCATATCTTCAGAAGTCTTTTTCTTTATTTCCTGTTTATTCATTTAACTTCTGTAGCCCCCAGTGCTATACATCCTTAAACTAAGGAAAATATTTATGTTATGGTATGATTTTATGTATTAACTCATTGGTACACTGGATGTTAATGTTAGATTACTCCTTGATACTGTATCACTACAATAAGAACTAATACAAATCAGTGGTGTTATTTTTGGATTATTTCTTGATACAATACTGCTATATCAAGAACTAATCCTTATAAGCCTATAGTGTACTAAAAATATGTAAAATCTAATGCAAAAACATGCAGTGTTTTTGTATTTGGTAACACCCACAAAAAAAAAAAACTTTCATGCTTAACTAAAGACAGTAGCCCACTCCAAAATGATATCATACTCAGGAACCTTAGCACCTTGGTCAACAACTCCCTCTCCTTTGACCACCATCTACCATCATTAGTCAGAAAATTCTTTTATTTAGCACAATTGATATCTAAAGTTGTTATTTCACCCAGGTAAAAAAGTTATCATGTACTCTCCACAAATTAGACCAGTTATGAAGTACAGTGGCCCTTAGGTATTTACCTATCCAGAAGCACCATATATCTAGCAAGGTCCCAGCAGTTCCTTACTCAAAGACTATTTGCCCATCTAGAAGCAGTAGGTACATTATGAGGGTGGATATTGTCAACATGCAAATGGTCTCACAACTAACTTGCCTTGTAATTCCTATGATCCTACCACCCATACAGACAGTAAAACCTTCCTATATTCAGTACTAAACTTAAGTGTAGCTATAGAATGGTCATTCCTGTCTTCAAGAACATGCTTTGCAATTCATTGATTTCTACATTCAAGTAAGCTCTTGCCAGGGTGTAAGATGGTCTCTTTAGCTTCCCCAGTTGCAGATGTTTTGCACCTTTGCAATAACATATAATTTAAGGTATTCTGTAATACTAACATTATTAGAAGCATGTCAGTCAACTCTGTTTACATTGCTTTTCATAACCTCCATTATAAATATATATAAATTCCATTCTTCATTATGATAATAACATCTGAGAGGTAGATATCGTGTTTGTACCTTGTACCTCCTCCAGGGTAAGTAAAGTTGCTATAATAGTTCAGAATTTCCTCTTCTAAGCTAGAAGTATTATTATTTTTTTCTTTTCTTTTTTTTTTTTAAAGGGACTCTTTAGGGTAAGTGCCTTGGAAGAAGTCTGCTACCCCACTAAAAAAATCTTTCTATCCAGAAGGGCTGTTAGCTCTGCTGGGGTTGTCAGAGTGTTCTGATTCACTCAGTTGTAGATAGTATGTTGTAATTTTTGTTAAAAGGCTTTCATGACTGTCAGCTGCACTACTCAATAAGCTGAGTTACTATCCAGGTATAGCACATCATGCAGCTGAGAGTGGGATGACTTCATTGCTGAAATGGCCAGGACTTGGAAATGCTGAGGACATATAGCAGTATTTACCTATGATTAAGCCTTCAGGTTCTGGTAATGACTGGCAAGTCAAAGTAGGGGGTACAGCTATGCTTTCTGAGACAATCCACTGTGGACCACTTCATACTTTTGGTTACTTACTCAAAGGTTAACAGAAAGGCTTCAGTACCATCATTTGGGGACATTTTCCAAAGTTGCTGTTCAGCATGTCATGCACTGATTTCTGTGTTAGCAGATAAGAAAATACTTTTCCAGAGACAACTATAAAAGTAACTTCCTTTAGTAAAAGACCACAAACTGTTGTAACCATTTAGGTCAGGGCTACAGTCCTTTCTTGCTTTATCTTGATTATGGACAGCATAATAGCTTTGCTCTGTTACAAATTATATTCCAAGGCCTTAAAGACTTCTTCAGTTTTGTAATAGTTGTTGTAGTACTGTCTACAGATTTCACATTGTACAGCAAGGTACCTGCAATCTCTATGAACATGACAAGACTGCACCCTGTTTTGGGGTGCAAGTTCAAAACAGACAGTCAGTAAAAAAACAGTAATTGTGTGCATTTGTTTGACTAAAGGACTTTTCAGTTATAGGTTAATAGGTTCATAGGTAGGTACTAGACTATTGGCCTGAGGTCCTACATAAGCCTAGCCAATAAGGTTCCCTGGCTTATGCCACCCAGAAAAGTTATTTTCCTGTGCCACTGTCGAGCAGGGACACAGAAGTGATCCCCGGGGTGTATTTCCAATTTCCCATCCCCTCATCAGGATTTTTCTTGAAGAGTGCTAATGAAGAACTTTGCTTGACATAGATGGGTAGCCTGTTCCAGAGTATGAGAAGTCTCTGGGACAGGAATCTATCCCTCCAGCATGTCCTGTTTATTGTGGTGACAAGGTTTAGGTCCCTAGACCGTGTAGTTCGGAGAGATTAGGATTTCTTTAGGTGTAGCATGTCCAACAGCTCTGGGTTTGACATAGCTTTATATGTTAAGCAGAGATCACCTCGGAGTAGGCGATATGCTACAGAGTAAAGCTGGAGTTTTTTGAGATGGTCAGTGTAGGGCATCTGTTTGAGGCCAGTAATCCTCTTTGTGAGGTACTTCTGTGGCCTTTCCAGTTGCTGTAGATGTCTTGTGAGGTACATTCCAAAAGGGGCATTGTATTCTATAATGGGTCTAATGAATGTCGAGTAGAGGGGAACAATGACCTCTTTTTTCCTGGATGAGAACCCTTTTATGATGAGGTGTGCCACGTAGAAGGACTTCCTGACTACTGTGGCGATATGACTATCAAAGGACAGACTACTGTCCACCTGGGTCCCAAGGTCTCTTATCACACATTCAGTGTTAAGTAGACTGCTGTCTATGTAGTAGTTCATGGGTACAGAGTTTTTACCAAAGGGGATGACAATGCACTTTTTGGCATTGAACTTGAGGCCATGGCTCTGACACCAGGCTTCTGTCTCAGCGAGGCCCTTCTGTAGGATTTCCACATCATTTGGGGACTCGACTATGGTTTTTAGTTTGCAGTCATCTGCAAACTTCGTTAGCCAGAGGCCTTCTGTGTTAGCCTGTACTTCAGAAAAGTAGATACCAAACAGGAGAGGTCCCATGACTGAACCCTGTGGTACTCCACTAGTCACTGATTTGAGGTCAGATTTGGAATGTGCAACTTTTACAGTGTGGGTTCTGTCAGTGAGCCAGTTGGCAAACCATCTTGTGACATAGCGATTTATACCTAGTTTAGTGAGTTTGGCTATAATTCCAGAATGGGGGATGGTGTTGAAAGCCTTGGCAAGGTCATGATAGGCTGTGTGAACCACCTTACCCTCATCTACGGCTTTGGTGACTGCCTCAAAGAAGTCGATCAGGTTCAGGAGGCATGATCTGCCTTTCACAAACCCGAACTGGGTGGGATCCAGAGTTTGGAGGTTACCAATGTCTTTGTTTATGAGTGCCATGATGATACGTTCCATGGCCTTGCAGACCAGGCTCATCAGGCTAATAGGGCGATAGTTCCTGGGATCAGTGGTGGCTCCCCCCTTTGTGGAGTGGGATAACTGTTGCTGTACACCATTCAGTGGGCACAAAGCCTGATGTGAGGCTATGATTGAACATGGTGCTTAGGTGGGGAACCAGTTCGTTCTGAAGTTCATGTAAAATGCAGCCTGGGATTTTGTCTGGTCCCATTGATGCTCTGTTTTTGGCTTTAGAGAGTGCAGCTTTTACTTGTGTAGTTGTGATTACTGGGACTCTGCATTCTTCCTGTATAGATATGTGCCCTTTAGGGGGTTAGGGGTAAAGTTAGCACTGAACCTATCTGCCAGGATGTTGGCAATATCGGTTCTGTAATTTCTGTGCTGTTGTGCTGTAACTCAGAGCAGATCTGGCTGTTGCCATTGAGATTCTTGACATAGCTATAGAATGCTTTGTGGCTGTCCTTAGAATTAGTGGTGATTTTGTTTTTGTAGCTAGCTTTGGAGGATCTTATAAGGGATCTCAGCTTCTTACTGAGGCTGACCAGGGAGCTCCTCCACTCATGGGATTTTACTCTCTTTTACAACAGTTTCTTTCTTCTGTTGTACAGTTTGTTTATGGCAGGGAACCACTAGATTGGCTTTCTTTTTTTTGGAGGATAGCATCTTGGTTATGTTTGGGATAGCACAATCCATGCACTCGTGTAAGTGCTTATAGAGTGCATTTGTGTAGGATTCAGCAGTCATAACTGTATTGTCTATCTTCATGGGTGTAATGAAGTTCACCACTTCTGTCTTAAGAAGCATGAAGTTGGCTTTGGAGAAATTTTTTACCATGGTTTCCTTAATGGAGGGTGGGGGCTGGATGTGGATATCAAGGGTGATTAGCTTATGGTCAGATCGGACCAATGAGGAGTTGACTTCGGGTGTGGAACACCGGTCACTCATGTTGGTAATGACTAGGTCTAGGATATTGTTGCCCCTGGTGGGGGTGGATAAGTTGATCCAGGGCATTGGAGTTTATGAATTCCAGAAAGCGTTGTGTGAAGGAGTTGGTACAAGAGAAGTTTTCCCAGTTAATGGTGGGGTAGTTGAAATTGCCTAATATTAGGGTGTTTGGTTGAACCCTAATATTTTCCAGTATATCAAGAAAAGAGGAGTGGGAATCTTGTGGCATGGTGGGGGATCTGTAGCAAGCTACAATTTCGACTGCAGTTTTGCCCAGAGTTAGTTGCACTTGGATATCCTCAGCTGCATTATGCTGAGCAACTAGCCTGGAGGTGTGGATATCTTTAATGAATATGGACACACCTCCACGCTTGGTGTTCCAGTCCAGGTTAAATGGCCAAAAAGTGTGGTATGAGTTATAGCCTGGTAGTGCAGGGGTGCTCTCTGGAGCCTTGAACCAGGTCTCAGTCACTGCACAGATATTGATGTTCTCCATTTTAAGGAGTGCCTCGAGTGAGTGCATTTTGAGGTTTAGACTACTAGCATTTAGTAGCATTACCCTCAGTTTTTGCTTGCCTGTTCCTGTTATGGTGGTGAATTTGTCAGTTGACCCTTGCCTAAAAAAGGTGCTATAGGGGCAGCAAGAGCCTTAGCCAGTATCTGGAATCCCAGGGGCGACATGTGCAGGCCATCTTTGGCAAAGCATCATGGTCTGTCGACCATGTCATCCTAAGCATACAGATACTGGATCCTATTAGAATGACACCAGAAGCTTAGCCAATTGTTGAAGTCAATCATTTTGTCCTTGAACTGCGGTATCATTCTGGGCGATGGCAGAATGCTACTCAGGACTAGGGTCATACCTACCTGGGCTACAAGATCAGAGAGCTCTTCCATGTCTCTTTTCATGTAGTCGAGGGAGGTACGTCTCAGGTCATTCACACCAACATGGACAATGACAGAGTCATATTTGTACTTGTTGTGGAGTGACCTGAGTGCGTGGGTTATGTGGCAGATCCTGGCACCCGACAGGCAGCTGACAGTAACCTTCTCTTTGTTTAGCCTGGTGAGTGGGACATCAGTGTGCCTGACTATAGAGTTACCTATGACTAGTGTGTTGGATATGTTGTTTTGCCTTATTGGCTGTGGTTGAGTGGCACACTGAGTCTGTGGGCTGTGTATCATTTGGGTTGTGTTGGGGGGTGGAAGTTGCTTGTGTTTCTGCTTTGGAGGTCTCTGTTGCTTGGGCAGATTATTACTGAGAGCCTCTGTGAATGTTTGTGTATTTCTATGTGTGGATTTTGGTGGTGTAGATTTAATGAGACTATGAGATTAGTGTGGTGTGGTGCAAGTGTTTACCTTCTCCTCTTGAATGTCAAGTTCAGTCTTGGTTGGAGAGAGCTTTACCTCCAGTTTGGCTGGATAAATGCATCTCTCACAGTTTGTAGTGTTGGGTAGTAAGAGCAGAGTCTGTGTAAATGAGACAATTTTTACATTGCCCCAAGATGCCCAGATTCATCAGACAGACAGAAGAGAAAACTGGGAGCTGACCCTTCGACATGCCTGAATAAAAAACTATTTTCCTCTAGATAAGTGAGGAAAGTGAGTACAAGACCTGTTTTTCTCTAAGCAAGTGAGAAAAGTAAGTGTAAAAACTGTTTTCCTCTAGGTAATGAGGAAGGTTTAGTGCTATAGTAATTAGTAGCTTATTTAGTGCTTACAACAAGATCTGAACAAGTGCTGAGCATGAATAAGCAAATTCAAGTGCTAAAACTAAGAATCTGTATCTGCATTAGACTAGTTACAGGAAAGAAACAAGTGCAAATGTAGGCTTTCAAATCAGAAAGTTGAGAGAGATGGAAAAGATTGCCCAGATGGCCAATAACTACAATTTCTGGGCCAGAACCACTCCTTATGTGGTAGACATGTTACCTAGTGCTTACCACTCCCACTGACAAGCTAGAAGGCTTCCCTCTAACACAGAAAGGCTTGGGGGGGGGGGCTCAGAAGCTTACATACAGTTCTGGATACAGCAAATCTGTATCTAGACTACACTAGTTACAGGAAAGGTAGGAAACAGGCTTACAGTTTTTTTTTTTTGTTTGTTTGTTTGTTTTTTTTACAGAAAAGTAGCTAAAAGCAGTAAAAACAATTCAAATGCAGTGCAAGCTAGCACATGAGTATGGAGCAATATTAGACCAAACACAGTTTAAAAAATGTGACTAAAAACAAGTGCAGAAGGAGTGTATTAGGTAGAATGTGGTAAAGAGATGGGACTGGGGGAGTTTCCCAGATCAAAGTTACAGTGGGGCGGGCAACTGCAAAAGCCACCATATTTAAACAACAAACCAGAGATAGGGAGGGTGGGTAGGACAAAACACTTTCAACAGAGATGTGAAAAACTATACAGTGAATCAAAAATAACAGTGCTCAACTCTGAATAAAATTAGTCCAGCAACAATTTACAGTACACAGTTCTGAAGAACCAGAAAAATATACTTAGCTCTGTAAATTTCCAGATAGTTTGAAAAGAGCTCTGTTATGCCATGCCATGCTATGTCATCAAGCTAGTGCTATATTTCAGTTTTTGCACAAAGATGGACCATCCCCTTCTAAGTTTATTTCTTAATATGTGCCCTTCCTAATGCAGAGCAGCTTCAAAGGTATACAAAAGCTTTATTCTGTGTAGTTCTGTCAAACAGCAAAAACAAAATATCCTTTACCATTCTGTTTTCTGAATAATTCCAGTGTTTTCACTGGAATTATTCTAACATCTGGCTTCAAACTTATTACCTCCCTCAGGCATACTAGAAAAGCTAAATGAACTGGGAATAAACCCCTGTGTCACACTGGATTATCAACTGTCTCACAGGATACAGGAGATCAAAAAGGGGGAAGCTACCTCCACAAAGAGACTACTCACCAATGGAGTACCCCAGGGTTCTGTGCTGAGATCTCTCCTGTTTGGCATACACGTTTCTGAAGTAAAAGCCAATACCAAAAGGACTGGCTCACTAAGTCTGCAGATGACTGCAGGCTAGGAGCAGTCATTAACTCCCCTCCCCCAAATTCCTTAGCCATCCCGCATGAAGGTTTTTTTCCAAAGAACTATCTACTGCAAAATTCATGGACTGAAACTAAATGCCAAAAAATGCATTGCTGTATCCTTGGGGAAGTCACCTACTCATATGAACTGCAGGATTTGCAATACACCCCTAAGAACTGACCCAGCTGTTGGGGATGTCTTCAAATTATCTGTGTTATGAACCCAGTTATTCTCACTAGGGGAAATAAATAATTATCAACCCTGGCATGGATAAAACCTATCTAACACTAAATTAGATAGCTTAATTAAAGCACCAAAAGAGATACTGACTAGGTTTAAAGTAGCCAACAAGGGCGGCTAGCCTAGTACTTAACTATGAACCTATAAAAGAGGCATATGTAGTCTTGCTTTGAATCATTTCAAGCACTTCTGTTTGAGATCTTCTTTGAACTGCCTGAAACAAAATCATTTTATTTTTTAAGCGACTTGCCAGACCTACAGGATCAGGTGATCTGCATTATACCTTCAGTCATCAACCTACGTGAATCTGTGTCAGAGAAAGCTTTTTACTGTAGCATTACAAATGCACAAGATAGAAATAGATATAGACAGATAGAGATGAATTACATTCTTTTCATCAGAAAGTTATGTTGTCAAAAATGGTTAAAGTTCATCACAAGTCAGCTGATCAAACATTACCAGCTTTTCCTGAGCAAAACAGAAGAATAGTGAAAATAGAGAATTCGTCCTTTCCCCATTATAGTGTGATTTCAGAGTTGGAACATACATTTAGCAGGGGTAGGGAGTCACAATCACCCACACACACACACACACACACACACACACACACACACACACACACACACACACACACACACACACACACACACACGAGGGGTTAGGGGGGCTTGCCTCCCCCCCAAAAATACATTTTATAAACTTTGTTTGATTTTTTTTTTTTTTTTTTTTTTTTATACTAATCGACTATTTAGTTTCAGTCATGTGAGATTTGAGTTTATGACATTTCAAGATAAGGTTTATATATATATATATATATATATATATATGGTTCCCTATCAGAAGCCTGAAACACTATAAGCCTGAAAATCAAAATCCTGAAAACTATAGACTGAAAGTTCAAAATCCTGAAACTCAAAATCCTGAAAACACAAAATGGACATACTGACGTCATTGTGGCTTTGCTATTGTTAGCCCTGTGGTGTTGGGTCATGCGTTGGGTTCAGGTAAGTGTGCGGTTGGTTTTATGTTAGGGTTAGGGGCGGTTTAAGTGAGTTAGGGTTAGGGCGCAGGTTAGGCATGTATGCAATAGTGACAAATATTGGGGTTAGGGACGGTTTAAGTGAGTTAGGGTTAAGGCGCGGGTCAGGTGAGTGTGCGATAGTGACGGACCTTAAGGTTAGGGTTAGGGTCAGGGTCAGTTGGTAGATATTAGTGTCTTTATAGTGACATATTAGCATTATTTGTGTTTTCAGGATTTTGAGTTTCAGGATTTTGGGCTTTCAGGATTTTGAACTTTCAGTCTATAGTTTTCAGGATTTTGATTTTCAGGCTTATAGTGTTTCAGGCTTCTGATAGGGAACTATATATATATATATATATATATATATATATATATATATATATATATATATATATGAGAGTGTATGTCAGGTGCTCAAAAATCACTTCAACATTGAAAAAATATATCGAATCTAAAACATTAAAAAAAACAGGAAAAACTTAAACTTTTTTTTTTCAGGGGGCAACCCTCACACTCCTTAAACCCCCTGCAACTTATATAGACTCTGAGATCACACTACACTGGGAAAAAAGCAACCTCCCTACTATCTTACAACTAAATACCAGCAAAGTTATTTTGCTAGAATTTCAAGCATTCGAACTTTCAACAGTTCAGGAGTGTGACAGGACATATGTGTATGTGTGTGTGTGTGTGTGTGTGTGTGTGTGTGTGTGTGTGTGTGTGTGTGTGTGTGTGTGTGTGTGTATATATATATATATATATATATATATATATATATATATATATATATATATATATATATATATATATTTAACATTTGTTTGACAGGATAGTCTGACTGGACAACAAGTGTCTATTTTCAGTGGAGTCCTGGGGAGAAAAACTCCATTAGTTTACAGAGAGAAGAAAATTTTACAAAAGAGACATTATTGAGTAGTAGCATACATATTGTAGACTTTACATCAAAAATTTACAATATCAGCCATCCAGAAAATGATAATTTTAGAACAAATCTAAAAAGATCAAAAACAGCAAAAATTAAAAGGCCAAGTCCCCTGAACCCCTTGTTATCTATGTATTCCAACTCTCAGATTGCACAACATCAAGGTAAGGGCAAATTCACTTACCCCACTGCACCATTATCCCATACAAAACACTGGTAACAAAAACTCCATTGAAAACCATGTTCACTCATGTGAGCATTTGTTGTTATTTACAGCCTGAAAAAACATTCACTGATATTAGAGTTCAACATTTCAGACTGCAACCATATATGTGTGTAGGTGGTGGTATTAAGTTACATCTAAAAAAAAATCATATAATCAAAAAATACCTAAACAATAATCTAAAACACATTTAATTGAATCACAGTTCATCTAGAATCTCATATTCAGCAAATACTCCTCCAAAACGTTTTGTTTTTTTGCAGGGAGGAGACAAGCCCTCCCCCTACACCTCTTACATAAGTATACTAGATCTACAGTCACACAACTACAAAGAAAAAATAAACAGCACATTAGCAAGGCACAAATGGTGCACTAGACTAATTTGTCTTGTAATACCCATTATCATAGGCCAAAGCAGCTGTCCATACCCCTCCATCCTTTAGTATATCTTGCAATTTCCAGAATCCCTGCAAACGGGTTGCTCAGCCATTCCCCTTCTTCTGGTCCACAGCAGTTTTTACCTGCTCTAGCAACTTTATGAACCTGGCCACTAAACAATAAAAGGAAACAATCATCCTGAAAGAAAAAGGACTAGAAAAGCATTTAAACACACAGAAATTAATCTATAATTCCACAAGACACCCAGAAGTGTATTATCACCTGGTTGTTTTGCCCTGCATTAACATACAGTACTGTGAAGCAGGAACCTAAATTAGCCCAGCCAGGATGAATACATCACCTGTCTAGCTACAGAACAACTGCAGTGTAGGTTATTCTCCTATATTTTGTACACTATTTTAAAAGGTATTGACTGTAAGGCAAGAGGCTAGCACACTATGGGACCCCCCTCATCACAGCTCACATTCAACTCAATTATCCAGCTTCCCTGCACTCTATCAGACACTGTAGGAACTCTGCTTACTCCAGTGTACAGGGTATCTAACATACTGACCTGGACAAGCTGCAGTCTACTGATTGTTTTTGCGCTTGCAGTCAGCCCCGGCTCATCCCACTCCATTCGCCCTGTGGGCCCACTCCACTCCTCTACCCTATCCCCATTCCCACCCACCCCTGCTTTCACTAGATTTATACCTATCAAGGCCTGCCCACATTTGCCATAACCAATCTGGACCCACACTTTCACTAATTAGGACAGTTCACCACACCCACTCAGGCAACACCCACCTGCCTTTACCTACATTCACACACCTCCCTCCCCTTTCTAAAACATCATAACCTAATACAATGTCCCTCCTTAATAACAAACACCTAAACCAAACAGCCATGTAAATCATCTCTGCATCACTGCTAGTAGTTTTCTACTCCCTCACATCATACCACACGTCATTACCAGACAATCATTCACCTCCCTCCCAAACCTCCTCTTTTGCCCATCACAATACTCCACCTTACACTCCCATATCTCCAAACCTCTTCAATACCAGCCACACAGACTACTACACTAAGAAAGGTCTACCTCTATCTGCATCATCCCACACCTATCAAAAACACACTAAACTACTTCACAAAGTTACCAAGTTTATCTCACACATTATCAATCAGTTAAACTTCTCAAGTGACATACACCCAAATCCTGGCCCCAATACCCCCCAAAATCAAGTAAACAACTCCACCACCATTGACCCAGGCCTATTACACCAGAAACATAACAATTCCCTTCTCTTCCTTAACATAAATGCAAGAAGTATTTGAAACAAAGACCATGACCTGCATGCCCAGCTCTCCCGCCATTCTCCAGATATAGTAATACTTACAGAAACTTGGCTCAAACCCGGCAATAATAATGATGAAATTGTAGCCCCTGGATTCAACATTCTACGAAAGGACAGGGTATCCAAAAGGGGTGGAGAAGTAGCTATCTTATTCAAAGACCACCTATTGGTTGACTGCCTACAACTAAGCATCCCCAACTTTGACAATGCAGAACTTATCTGTACCAAATTGACACTTAACCCAAAAAAACAAATTAACATCATAGGTTGTTATATCCCAAATGGGAACAGCATTCCCACACTAGAGAATATTCTATGCTGGGCCTGTAATTCCCTCCCACAGGAAACTATCCTAATGGGAGACTTCAATATTGACTGGTTTAACTGTTCGTCTCAAACCCCATCATCACATATCAACCTAGATGGGTTCACCCAACGTATCACGTCTTCTACCAGGATTGACACATCCTCCAACCAACACTCTATTCTAGACTAGATCTTAGTGAACAACCCATATCTGTCAACCCAATCAGGCTGTCTCCCTGATGGTCTGAGTGACCATCTGCCAACCTTTCTACTAAGATCCCGTACTCTTCACACCAGCCAATGAACCTACTGGCTAATTAGAAGTACAAAAACCTTCAACCCAAACTAGTTAATCTCCACACTAAATAGCTGCAACTGGGAATCACTCAGACAACTACCCCTTGAAGACACAGTCAACTCCTTCAACACCACCTTCCTTGACATACTAAACTGCCATGCTCCCTCTCGAACAATCAGGAGTCAAATCTAACTATGCACCCTGACTTAGCAAGGAGTGCAGATCCTTACTCAAGGCTAGAGATAAGGCATGGGAACAGTTCCACAAACACAAAACCCCATCAGCAAGACAAAGATTCCTAGAACTGTGAAATAAAGCCAATAAATTAGTAAGATCAGAGAAAACCAACTACTACCATAATATCCAGAAAAAATACCATAATAACCCTCAAAAGGTCTGGGCCGCAATTAATACTGTACTTCTACCAGGAAAATCAGCTACTCCTGCCCCATCAGCCATCAATCCTGACAGCATATCAATCCAGTTCAATATATACTTTACTGAAACTATCCAAACCCTTGCTAATTCTCATGCTGTCTCCACCACCCCAACCCCATCCACAGTCCAACAAAGCACCAACTCCCAAAACAGCTGCAACCTCTTTACATTCTACTCAGTGTCAGTTGATGCCAGAAAAAGCTACTAAAATAAATAAAACTTACCACATTAGCTGCTGACAATCTCCCAGCAGAATTTCTGCAAATTTCTGCAGATGCTTTAGCATACCCAGTAGCCATACTCATAAACAGATCATTATCAGAAAACATGGTCCCAGATATTTGGAAAATCTGACGCATAATACCCTTACATAAAGGAGGTACCTCAACTGAACTTATTAATTATAGGACAATTGCCATCCTGTCCCCCTTATCTAAAATCTTAGAGAAGATATACACACTCAATTAATGGCTTACCTTAATGCAAATAAACTATTGTCAAACACTCAACACAGTTTCCACCCCTCTCACAGCACTACTGCAGCCCTCATGTCCTTCAAATGCAGTGAACCACTATAGAAACAGAGGATTGTTTATATCTGCTACATTTTTAGACTTGTCAAAGGCCTTTGATGTGGTCAGTCATGACAAACTCATCATCATTCTCTCCACCCTAAATCTCAGTAACTGCACTTATGGTTCAGAAGTTACCTATCAGGACAACAGCAGGCCATCCAATGGCAACAACAACTTTTCCCTCTTCTTCCTGTAACCTTAGGGGTTCCACAAGGCTCCATCCTTGGACCTCTACTCTTCACCCTCTTCACAAACCAGCTCCATACCGCCACACTACAAGCCACTGTCATACAATATGCAGATGACTCTACGCTAATCTGCACAGCTTCCTCCTTTCATGACTTCTACACCACAACCCAAGACTCCATCCTGCCCATAGGAACATGGCTCAGCAACTCCCAACTCATACTAAACCCCAACAAAACAAAGCTTCTTCTCTTCTCCTCAACAAAAGTGACCCCTTCCTCCCAAACTTTCACCATCCTATTCAAATATAAAACCACCATCACCCCTACAACTCATACCAAACTGCTGGGTGTAGAAATCAACAACAACTTGAATTTTGATTTACACATAGAACAAACCATTAAGAAGGTCCACAAGAAACTAAGTGTACTTTACAGAAACAAACAATTCCTAACTGGACACTCAAAAGCTACTATTGCTTGCAAGCATCTCCTATCTTCCCTCCTATATGCCTTCCCAATCCTAACCAACCTCCGCAAATCTGAACTAACCAAACTCGAAGCTTGTTATAATAAAATTGCCAAATTTGCCATGGATGCCCCATACAGAACACATTACTGTACAGCTCTTAAACAACTAGAATGGCTAGAACTTCCTCAGCTACTATGCTTTAATCAGTTAACCTTTGCCTGCAAAATATTGCATCAACCAGATAAAACCCCTGCCCTCCAAAAACTATTACAACCATGCATCATTCCAGACCCCTCTGCTCAACTAATAAATTCCTACTAGATAGCGCCAAAGCAAATAACAGCTGGAGAATCACTTTTCTCAAACTACATCCCTATCATATGGAACAAACTGCCCAACCAAATTACTACCTGCTGCTCTTTAACACCATTTAAAACCTCCTAAAACTACACCTGAAAGACTCCTGGCTCCGTTCTTGTAACTGCCCTGGATAGACCTCTAACTGCTCAACTCTACATCTCTAATTAACTTTGAATCTCACTGTCCTCCCAATAAATCCTAACTGAGGCATCTGTTCTCTCCTTCTGTCAGGAGTCTCTTTTCCTTCCCAAGCAAGACAAATGACTTGCATACATATGTACATACTCATACTGTGATGTTTATTGTACACGTTTATCTAAAACATTTTATATTTATCTTTTTGTAACTTTCGTGTTTGACTTTGAGCTTGCTTGCAGACAAGCCTTTTTATTTTGCAGTGTATATAAACTTTATGTTTTTGTGTAAGTCTTATATTACCTGTAACTGTAACTCAAACTTGTAATTTTGCTTAACTGGAACTTTTCTTCCAGGGCCTCTGCTGAAAAAGGACCTGTGTCCAGTCGGACTTTTTCGGTAAACAAATGTTAAATAATAAATATAAATAAATAAAATCATAATACCATAAACCACACCAGCACTGATTCTCTTCGATGATGACATATTTATGACTGAATGTAAAAATCTTATCGATTTGTTCCTTCATAGAGGTTACCCTGGGGGATTAGTCTTAGACATATATAATCAAATTGTATACAGGAGAAAAAATGATTGTATTCCAGTTTTAGGCAATGTTTTATTTAATCAGTACAACAACGATCATGAAATCCCAGTTTCAGACACAAGTAATTATTTTACCAAAGTATTAGTTTGCACTAGGGCTCAGCTAGTAATGATATTAGAAATACAATAAATAATAACTGGAATATTTTAAAATCATTTGATTCAGAGAAATTTGATGTTCCACTGAGTGTGGTTTATAAGACATGCAAAAATATGAAGAATATTCTGGACAGGAGTGGACATGATGACAAGAAATGTGGCGATAAGTGGTGGCACTCAGAGATGTGGGTATTGCCACCAGTGTTCTTACATATACGCAGAATCTAAAACTATGTTATTTTACTCTCATTGTTAATATCTACTATATTTTTAATAGCAGCTATCAAATAAAGGGGTTTATATATTTGACAATGTGTTCTTTATGTAAGAGTTTCTATATAGGTAAAACTGAAAGGAAATTGAGTAAAAGAATATATGAACACTGTCAAAACATAAAAAATCTTAACAACAAGAATGCCTTTTATAAAAACTCAGTATTCTGTGTTGGATTTGTTAAACCTATTTTTGCCATTTTAGAAGTTGTTAGTAGGGACATCAGATATTTTTGGGGGGAGAACAGTTTGGGACAGAAAGAATTATTGGCGCAATTTAAACTCAATGTCAATTAACTACTGGGACTGAATGATACAATATCTATTTACCCAGTTTTAAATATGAAAGCTACAAAATTGTAATTTTTATTAATATTTTATATTTTATCACTTGAATGATGTTGATTCATGGAATTTTTTTTTCAGTACATATGCTGTTTTATCTATAACTTTTCTACATTCTTTGAATTTTAATATAATTAGCTTGTGAATGTTGCAATTTTGAATGTACTGTACCTTTAGAATGAAATTGAATTGATTGGATGAGCGGTTATTTAAATGATTGCTGCTGTCTGTTTTTATTCAGTTCTGATGATGTCTTTTATCTAAAAAGATGAAAGTGCTTAACTTACTGGTATTTTACTTTGACAGTTTAAGATTAACCCCCGGATTCACAAAACCTCCGTGTAAGACTTAATATGTCTTACTCGGAGGCTGCAGTTGAACTGTATGATGTCAGCGTGCCATGAATATTCAGGAAGGCACGCTGACTCAACCGTAACTCTTACACAGACTGAGTAGGAAAGCAGGGGGCATGTCCGACTGCCGAGCAGTCTAAATGTCCACACCCCTGCAAAGTTTTAAAAAGCATAATGTCAACACACAAGAGCGAGTTTGCTCAAATGTACTTGCACCCAACACCACACTCCCTGACACTGTAAACCCCCATCACAGTTATAAAACGTAAAAAATTAATTTTATTTTTTTTAAATCCACGATATACCTGCCCGTATTTGCGCGTGTGTGCGCGGGTGTGCCTATTGCTTAACCACAGTCAGCAATTGTGACATCGAAGAGCATATAAGAACTACTTATGCAAATTAAGCCAAATAGCAATAGCGTAATGGTAGAACGTTTGCACAAAGACGAGGCATTCACGGTTCGAGTCCCACCACTTCCCTTCTTATTTATGTTCTAAATCAGTATACGAAATAATACCTGACATATATGATTAAAATATTATTAAAAGCAGTGAAATGGCCAATGTATTAGTGAAGAAAAAATATATTTTTAAAGATTCCAGATATATAATAGCCTGCCACTAAGCAGCGCTTTACCCAGCGCAATAGAGTTGCCTAAAGTTTAACAGCGCTTTACCCAGCTAAATAGAGTTGCCCAAAGTTTATTAGTACTTTACCCAGCTAAATAGAGTTACCCAAAGTTTAATAGCGCTTTACCCAGTGCAATGTGTTTGTGCGGACGTGCGCACCGCGACAACAGGGGCAGCGTAGGGCACTGTGGAGAAACATAGAGCTAAGTAGCTTAAACGCAGCCACACCCCCTAGCCTGTCTAGACAGTATTAAAATAAAAGAATGACAAGTTCAAACCCATGACCCTGTGCATCATAATCAAAGTACAGAACCACCAAGCCATGACAACGTAGGAGAAGCAGCCACTGTTAACATACATATACTTAGAAATGGTAGATTAACCATGACTAAGCAGGTCTGCAGTCAGCTGAGAATAGTCAAAAATGGCCAATCACAAAAAAGTGCAGGAAATGCAGCATATTTAAGGCCCATATGTAGGAATACTCGCCATAACTGATTGTAGCTCACATCTGCAGTTAGAATGGCTGGTGTAGGAGAGGGTGCATGCTTCCGAGCGCAATGTTGGGGCATCGAGGAGTCCAAATACATGGTTTGGCTCCTTTTCCATCGTCATGAGGCAAGACTCTTGCAGGGCCAGTTCCAAGGGATGGAGTACAAGGCAGAGGCTTGGAACCAGTTAGCTCATGACCTCACCAGTGTCACAGGTGTTCCTTGGACTGGTGAGCAGGTCCGTCACCACCATGCAGACCTGAAGAGATGGAAGGAGGCCCTCCTGAACCAATGGATACAGGAGGCCCGTGGGATGCAAGATGCCCCACAACTGGGTAGGTAGCCATGGAATGCAGTATGTAAGAATTGATAATTGCTTCTGTATAACGGATAGGTATGTCTCAATATCCCATCATTTACTTTACAGCTGCAGGTGACCGTGCTGCGAATCAGCAAGCCTATGCTGATAGGCTGCTGAGGCTGCACCACCAGGCAGGTTAGTGATTATTCTGCATGTATTGTTATATAAAATAGTGTAGAGAGCATGAAATAAAGTGTTGTAGTCCAATAATACAGCCATAAAATGGCCTGAATAAGTCCTCTGCATGTACTGTCAGATAAAAAAGTCAGAGAGGCAGAAAAAGAGTGTAGAAACCCATTAAGAGAGTTAAAATATGTTTGGTATAATATCTCTGCAGGTACTGTCATATCCAATAAGTGAGTGAGCCTGAAAAAGAGTGTTCTAACCTATTAATAAAGGTGTAATATGTCTTGAATATGTCTTCCATTTGCACTGTTATAACAAATAAAGGAGTGAGCCTGTGGAAAAGTGTGTAATGTCATAAATAAAGGTCTAAAACCAGGAGTGTGTCTGTGTCAACTAGTTAGAAATGTTTTCAAATGTAAAACCACAAAACTCGGACTAGCCGAAAAACGATAAAAGATACCAAAGCAGGAACAGTTGGCAAAGCCATTGCAATTAAATTCCACAAAGCGAATACAAGTTTAGCGCTTTCTTTCACTTTTAATGTAAAATGTGAACTTCATCAGAAAAACCTTTTTTTTTTTGATGAAGTTCACATTTTACATTAAAAGTGAAAGAAAGCGCTAAACTTGTATTCGCTTTGTGGAATTTAATTGCAACGGCTTTGCCAACTGTTCCTGCGTTGGTATCTTTTAGTTAGAAATGTTGTATCCTTGCATTATACAAATAGTACTGTTTTAACAAGTGCTGTCAACTCAGAGGTGTGCAGTCTCATCTAAAGTGGGTGATGGAAGTGCTAGTAGCTGTGAAGCACATATACATTCCTCAACAGTCAGTTACTGGCTGGCATGCATATGTAAATCTGTCACACGAGTAGCATGTTAATTTGTTCCCCAGAAATGTGAGTGTGCTTCAAGAAATGCAGGGTTCTGTACAAACTGAAGTGAAAATGTCATGTGAAAACATCCAGATATGTAGATAAAGACATATATAACTGCAATAAAGAAATATGTAGCAGTAACATCTGCATCTTGGACAGTTAGTATGTCAGATATAGGTCAGGTATATATTGAACTAGCCAAACCCATTACACAACCTAATGCATGGTGGCAAGTGTAATAATACATGTAGGGGATATACACTTGCAGTCACTAGGAATGTAGTGTAGAGTAAAGGTAATTATAAGATGTTAACTGAGGTTTTTTTCTACACCCTACTGTTTGTGCATAAACCATGCAATTCCACAATTCAATGGGTATGTGTAATCTTAAATATTTGTTGGGACATATGTCCTAATGTTCTATAAATATTTGCATTCATGTTGATGCATGTGCCCTGTTCAAACACCACAATCATGGTGGCCTGTTGCTACCAAACATCCCTGCATGCTGTTGGAATATCCACTGTCATTCAATATATGCATGTGTTATGCTTGCTGTTCAACTGTTGGAACCTTGGTGTGTTGGGTTAATGGGAATATTATTGCATGCTGTTACAACTAACCTGGAATGCTGTTGTCTAACTTGTAATTAAACACTCCTACTCACAGAACATATGGGAAGGCCGGTCCCAGCAGACCCACCTGTCCCTCCTCAGCTGACGAGTGCACCTGGCACCAGCAGGTCCGGTGCCCAGCCCGGGCTCCACTCCTCCGTTGGTCCTGTGCCACCTTTGGGTGGAAGCACTGCAGGGGATGGGGCTCGTCCACCCTGTGCAAGCGTGAGCAGAGGAGGGCCACCTGTCACCCTTGCTAGGGTCCGGGCTGTGGTGTGTAGGGAGATCCAGCGTTCAGTTGCTGATCCCCTATGCCAGCTCGAGGTGAGAGTGGTGCATCTCTCGGGTGAGCCTTCCCATCCTACACAGCCCTCAGCACAGCCACCCTCGGGGCTGTGAAGATGCAGTGGTGACTGCCCATGGGTGGGGATCTCAGTTCCACTGTTACCATCTGTGGGCTCATGGGCTTGCGATTTTCAAACATCCTTTCCCATCAATTGTGTTCACCCACCCCATGTGTCAAACTCCACCCCTGTATGCATCTTGTTTGTCTTGTCTGTTTACCTCCCCAACCTACCTCCCCAAATATACCTACTTCCTCTACCTCACATTCCACTCTCACCTGAAAAAATAAATTAAAAAAAGGGCAATCTGTTCCCACAAAAAAATTACGCCTCATACATAGCTGCCCAATTCGCACACGTCTGCTGGACATGTAAACTGATAATTCTAATTGGCAGTACAACATATTCTGTTGTCCTCACCCCTCTCTCAGGGGTGGAAGGTTTCAAATTTCACACCAAATTTCAAACATATGCACAGCTGTTACTGGTAAAGAAATGGGCAGCTATGGACCTTCCCCACACCCATCCTGCACATCCTGAGTTGGTTTCCCTACTGTTTTTCCCTCTTTGTGCCCCCTTTTTCACCACTTTCCTATCTCCCCATTTTCTTTTCTTTAAAAGAAATTAGCGCGGGGGTTAGCGGGAGTAAGCACTTTTAAGCAGTGGTTAGCAGGGGTGCATGAGTGTGAGCTTTTGTGCGCTTAGCTAAGCATTGCTATGCATCACGCAAACTCACGCAAACCCACTTACAACTGCTTAAAAGTGCCTTAGTCACTCTGTATGACAGGGCCCTTGTACTGCTCAGCAGCAAAATAGAATACCCCTGTCAGTCGTGAACCCGGGACCTTGGACTCACCAGTCTGCATGAAGTACCACTATACCACAGCAGATATACAATAACTTGGTGCTGAAAGCAATATATCATGCATTACCATGAGTGAATGTAAAGGGAAAATAGGAATGGCATAACACAAATCTTGTTCTGTGGACGTTAACCAGCAGGTGTTGTGGAATTGCATGACATGACTGTGAAAAGAGAATCAGCCATGCTAGTAGGGAATAATGTTACAGTAGCACCTTACAAACCCCACACAGTATCAGAGCAGGATAAACACTGGCATATTTGCATAGGTCACAGGCCAGACCTCCCAACAGTGACTGATCTACAGGGATGACCCTGATTTGTAAACAAATGTTAGCTGTGCCCCTCTGACTCCCTGTGAAATGTACTAACAGTAGGCAGAAAGGTGGGGAATCTCACTTAATGAAAAATGTCAATAAGTGAGAGTAGACACTGCTTGCACGTCAGAAAAGGTGTAGTAATACATATGCTCCGAATCCCCCAAAGTCTCAACTGCAAAATGTCTGAAATATATCACAGGTGTATTCCAGTTATATGTACTTTTCCCTGAGGCTGTTCAAATATATACCTGAGAGTATCTGAGGCCTGGAAGAGTCAGAAACACACAGGCATATCAGCTTGTCTGCTGTTACACACTTTGCAAATAGCTGTAGAATGAATCCCACAAGCATGCCCTTATGTAGAAGTACAACACAGACATATCAAAGGATGTAGCCATGTACTGCTAGCAACCACCTGTGACAATGCCATTGTTCAGGTGGTGAAAAGACTGATGTGGTGCACAGTCAAAGAATACTAGGCTGACCTCTGTCTACCATCTGGATATGTCCACAGGTGGGAGCTACGCAGACAGACTACTTGCCTCTATAGAGTAACAGGTACACAGCAAGTCTGTATATTCAGCAAGACAAACAACACACGATAATAAATAATGCTCTCTGCAGTTCTGCACCCCTATCCAAAAGTACTATATACCCGTGTATTCACGCACAACCAAGGGTGTAGGTAGGCATACACAGTACTGAAATATGTCCAGATGTCCTGACCAGACTGTGCTAATGTCAACACAAACAAACCACAAACTGTTCAGAAGTGAGTAGCGTACTAATGACAGTATAGCAGTACACAAAGAGTGCATGTGCCTTTTATAATTGGTAGTACAACATACTTAGTTGTCCTCACCCCTCTCTCAGGGGTGGAAGGTTTCAAATATCACTCCTAATGTATTGCATATGCACAGCTGTTGCTGGTACAGAAATGGGCAGATATGGACCTCCCCCACAGCCATCCTGTACATCCCTAGCTGGTTTCCCTACTGTCTTCCCCTCTTTGTGCACCCTTAATCACCACATTCCTATCTCCCCATTTACCTTTCTGTCAAAGACATGAGCGCGGGGGTTAGCGGGAGTAAGCACTTGTAAACAGTAGTAAGCGGGTTTGCACCAGTGTGCGCATGTGTGCGCTTAGCTTAGTATTGCTAATATAAGCTAAGCTTCGCTTAGTATTGCTAAGCATCGTGCAAACCCGCGCAAACCCGCTTACAACTGCTGAAAAGTGCCTTAGTCACTCTGTATGACAAGGCCCTTGTACTGCTCAGCAGCAAAATAAAATACCCATGTCAGTCTCAAATCCCACACCTTGGACTCACCAGTCTGCATGAAGTACCACTAAGCCACAGCAAATATACAATAACTTGGTGCTGAAATAAATATATCATGCATTACAATGAGTGAATGTAAAGGGAAAATAGGAAAGCCATAAGAATACATTGCAATAACCACTGTTTTATGCCAGTTAATTCTCTAATTCGAAAAGAAAGTACATACTCCCATGTATCCAGTGCTAGAATTAGGAGGTGTGAGTAAACTTACACACTGAGAAGATTGTACTGGAAGAAGCAACAGTCAGGTTTCAGTACAACATACATATCACTGGCTACAACCCTAGCTTCAGATATGAGACATATACCAACCTTCTGACTGAGACAACAGTGTCCAGAGCAAACAAGCATGGGCCCCACCCTGCCAAACTGAAAGGGCTACGCCTACCTAACCTAGCATTTTAGAGCAGTGTCCTGAACTCATAGTGAGTATTGCAATTACCACACAGCAGGCTGCATGCAATTACTAAATGGTGGGCACCAATTGGTGCAGAGGCCATCACATGCACATGTGCAGATACCTACAAAAGCAGCCTGTACTTGCTGTCCACACATGCAATAATATCATTGCAGTAACTGGAGAGAGAGAGAGTGAGAGAGAGAGACAGACAGACAGACAGACAGAGACAGACAGACAGACAAACAGAGGCAGTAGGAGACACCCAAAAAAAATAAATAAATACAATAATGTCAACAGGTACAACAGACAGAGGTGAGAAATACAAAGGTAAGGTATGTAACAGATATGTATTTGCTGGCATCTGAATGATGTGTCTGAAGGGTACTCTACATACTGTGAACCTCCATATGTGGCAGCAGTCCGTATCTATATGTATATGCACATGTGCATAGGGCAAGGGACATACTGCAACTGTTATTGAAGGCTGGACAGATATATGTAGTTGAAGGTTGCTATGTGCACATATCTATGTAGGTTGTAGTGTGTGGCATTGAAAACAACAAGCAGTGCAGGTATATGTCATGTGATGGTTAAATGCTGTGGGACTGAGTTACAGCCAGTGAGACCTGCTACAGCTATATGGCCTGAGGGCAACAAAATGCATTCTGCACAACACTGTGCAATATTATTATATAACTGTATGTCTCACAACTGTTTCATAATTGATATTCCCACCATGAAAGGTGGGCAGTATATGTCCCTATATGTGCATGTATATTTACAGCAATGGATGTTTACAAGTATTTGTGTGTGTGTATATATATATATATGTATATATATATATATATATATATATATATATATATATATGTATATATATATATATATATATATATATATATATATATATATATATATATATATATATATATATATATATATATATATATATATATATATATATATATATACATAGATACATATATACATATATATAGAGATATATATATATATATATATATATATATATATATATATATATATATATATATATATATATATATATATATATATATATATATATATATGTATATATATATATATATATAGATATATATATATATATATATATATATATATATATATATATATATATATATATATATATATATATATATATACACATATAGTGAGAGAGGGAGACATGGGGTCAAACGTATTGCAACAGGTGTCTGGTGACTAAGGCATGGACAGAACATCAGTGTTGATACTGCAGTGCCATACCCCATTCCAAAGCACTTTACCCAGTAACTACCAGATAGGTGGTTGCCTGCCTAACACTGAAGATGTCAGAAGGGAACATGGGACACAGGTGGACAGTAGCCTCCCCTTTGATATTCACAGTGCCACACTAGTCTTGTAATCTGTCTACATGGTATGTGTCATCACAAACGTTGTGTCATGTAGGGAAATATAAGTCAGTGTTCCCCTCTACTCATCACAATGCCCCATGTGGTATGTACCTCACATGACAACTACAGCAAGTGGAAAGGCGACAGACATACCTCACAAAGAGTAATACTGCCCACAAACACATGCCCTATGCAGACTGACTTACAAAACCACAGCTACAGTGCATTGCATACCAGCCACCCAGAGGTTACCTCTGTCGAACATACAGAGGTATGTCACACCCATAGCAGTCAGACAACCACCATGTCAACACCTCACAATCCCACCAGGCTACACGGCCTAGGGTCCTAATCCTCGCCATCTCACTAAACAGCACATGCTGAAGGGATAGGCTCCTATCCACAAATATGCCATACTCTGGAGTAAACCACTCAGCATTAACAAACAAGGTTCCTCAGTAGCAGATGTCATACATACCCCTGATGATTGTCTGGGAGATAGGTAACATGTCCTGGGAATCACCTCTGTGTATCCGGTTGACAGGAGCAAGTGAAATCAAATTACATGTGTGTCAAAGGCCAGGGTGGCATATGGCTAGGCTGCTGTAGGCCCTAGGGCCAATAGCGTATTACCTACCTATGACATAATGCACACACACATGTACTCAGTGCAATACCTGCTATGTGAGGTGGAATGAGTGTGACAGTGAATGTGTGCAAGGTCTGTAATGGTGTGATAGCTTTGTGTGAGGTTGTTTCTGTCATGGTAGTTTGTGTCCTAGGTGTGAGGCCAGAGAAAGATGTGTCAGTTATTGGGATGCAGACATAGTAGGATGGCATATGTTGTGACGTAGTTCCTTGTGTACGACTGTAGTGTCCCATTGTAGGCTGAAGCAATACATGTATGCTCAGTAAGTGGTACTGCTGGTGAATCCAGCTGATATTTGAACTGTTGTACTACCTGAAGCTGTAGGCATAAACAGCACAGTATGTTGTATGTTCACTTTCCCTGGTAACACTGACTTGTGTGTTTCCTGTAGTCTGCACAGATTACATACCTCAGACATAGGTATCTGTAAGTAGGGGCACACAGTACTGTAAGGTACACATGTAATGCTCATCTGTGTCGGCATACATTTGTGTGCTGTATGAATGTCCGATGTGTGCGTAATGATGCCTGTACCATGTCCGCAATCACATGTGTGTTACAGGGTTTGCGTGTGTACCTAGCAACATGTATACTCTGTTACAGCAGTATGCCAGCTATATTAACAACTGTGCACATATGTTAGGTAGGAGTATGGCATCAATGACTAGGGTGGGTTACTGGTAATACTGTAACTGTACTTCACATTCATTGCAATGGATGACATATTTCTTCATGCATTAGCTTGATATGTACCCCTGTGGTGAGGTTGTGCATTGGATCCCAAATAGTGTGCTGAGTACTGGTGTATACTGGTTTGTTATATGGAGTGTGGCAGGCACTGTCAGCCAGTTGTGGGCTGAGCACTGATATGTGGTATTCAACATGTGTATCCTCTGACAGATTAACAGATGCTATATATGGCAGTTAACTGATATCTGTACTGTATAATGTTAAGTGTGCCACATGACTTGCTCACACATATCGTTTAATTGTCTTCCAAGGTTATGGCTCATCAAAGGAATCCCTCCCACACAGCCACAGAGGAACAGGAAATACACCACAGCCTGGTGCAGCACTATACCCTGCTGTTTTCCAGGGCCAGCCAGCACCACCATGAGCGTACTGCACTGTGACAAGATCTTGTTCGTCGGGTAAACGACATAAGCATGCATAACCGGACATATGAGCAGGTACGCCATCACTGCAGTGATTTAATTAGACATGTCTGGTGGCGTGCGCCTGATATCCATAGACAACAGCTTGCCACAGGTGGTGGGGTGGCCATACATCCCCCCTCACCAAAGTGGAGGAACTGCTGCTAAGCATAGTGGCTCCTGGCCTACAGCAGCAACAACATCACACATGTGTCATCATGGAGGCCAGAGCCACCCAGCATGATGACATGGAGCATGCAGGTAACATGCCCAAGCTGTAGGACTACTGTTACCTGTATTGTTAGATTATGCATATGTGAGATGTGTACTGTGTTTAGCAGTTGTGCTGCCTATTGTGTGCAATACTGATATTTGGAATAGTATCCGTACACCTATGCCTGTTGTTCTACTGGAGTTTAGCACACTCACAGTAGCAATGAAGCAGTTGTGGTCACTGACAAATTGTGTCATATTCTTGTAGGTCCCTCTAGTGTGACAGCAGGGCAGACGATACATGCTGGTGAGTGTGTTAACACTTTAAAATTGGTATCGAAATGTGCATGTCATAGGTGAGGTGTAGGCCATGTACACGTAACACACCTACGCATAATGCATGCTGTGCATGTTTGCTGTGAGATGTTAAACATCTCAGTAAAGTCAGTAGCTGCCTCCATCACATGCAATGCACAGAGCATCAGACACAAATGTGGCAACACTGTATTGCACATTGGATAGGCATAGTTGACACACATGTACACAACATAACACGTTTGTCATACGCAGTACACCTCAACATGCTACACATAGCGTAACCAGACACCCACTGCCAGGTCACACTTCAGTATCCCACATATCATCCACACACCACACATAATATACCTGAGGGGTAGGGGCCTAGCATGGGGCTGTGCAACACTCTTCAACACATAACACAGTCATGTTAGGCAATGCTCCCTGTTGGGCACCTCACACACCCTTGTACAACGTGGCTGTGTAATTGTGAACTTAGCCATGGCACTGCGGTTCAGGTACAGCATGCTAGGCGGTGGTCTAGCACACTTTAGTGGCTTTGAGTGACCACATGATGCATGATGATGATGGCTAATGGTACTACACCCCATACAGTTACAGTGACCACAGTACTACACATAGCTGTCATTGCTTTGCACCTCCATGTTGTGTGTGCGCACACATATGCACCTATACACATTATGCATAGCATGTTGTCTGTGTGCAAACATATGCAACTATACACAATATGCATAGCAGTTGCATTATGTAGAAAGTGACACATATATGTCCTGGAATGCTATTGGATATATAGGTCACATGCCACACATTGGGTATGTGTGATGTTTAATGTTGCAGTCATGTACCATGCAATGTCATGGCTGGCACTGGCATATATGGAGTATGACCCACACTCACCATAACCACTGTACAATGGCCATGTCCAGGATTGGTATTCCATCACGTATACATGCACCACTCATCCCGTGTGTATACATAGCATGCATGTGCCTCACCTGTGTCCACAATTATCTGCTACAGACACAGACACTGCAATCAGACATGGAAATCCATGTGACACACAGATAACACATGCAGCCATGGTATGTATACCTGTGAGTGATGGTGCACAGGACATTGCAGAGCTTATAATACTTGCACAGAAATGTTGTGTCCTTGTACACATTGTGTTCCAGGGTGTAGGCAATCACTGAACATGTACACACATGCACCACAGCCATGTACACTGTCATTAACTATGGCTGTCTACACTCATACTGCATGGACTTGATCAACACTTATTCTGCATGCTGACACGTGTGACGTGACTGTTTGCCTTGTGATACTGTCACCCACCTTCAACCACTATTGACCATTGAGTATGTTTTGGATTGCTGTTGTGTGTGTATCTGCTGTAGTGAGGAGTGTGCATGTGTGCATGTGTTCCTGTGTGTATGTATGCATGTGTTCCTGTGTGCATGTGTGCATGTGTTCATGTGTTCATGTGTGCATGTGTTCATGTGTTCATGTGTTCATGTGCTCATGTGCTCATGTGTGCATGTGCTCATGTGTGCATGTGTGCATGTGTGCATGTGCTCATGTGCTCATGTGTGCATGTGTATATGTGTGCATATGTGCATCTGTGATAACATCATGTTCAGATTGTAAAGTGTGTTTCCTGTCTTACTCTCACAGGTACAGAGGTTGGGTTGGCTGATTGCAGCAGGGAACCTGAAGTCACTGCCACAAATAGTGGAGATGAAGAGACATGTATTGTGGTACAGGCAGGTTTGACAGGGTCTGTCGTTGGTCCACCAATCAACAGTACACAGCTTTCAACCCCATCTATGCGCACACTCATACTGCCAATATATCCCTCATCACCAATGGCCGTAGCCGAGGGACAGCATACAGTTGGCATTGACCAGGAGAGTGTGGTATCCATGGAACATGCATCCCCTCACAGCAACCATACCCAGATCTGTGGAATGGTACCACATAGGCAGATGTCCAGGGGTTCTCGTGGGAGCACCGCTAGTCGTATTGCCCCTGGTAGACGTGCCCCCACAGGTCTTACAACCTCAGCTATGTTCTGGGCTGTAATACAGGCACAGGCACTTATGGAATGGTACACCAGACAGGGACTAAGGGCACAGAGAGCCCATAACACTGCTATCAACGACAGTATCGGTGACCTTGCCGGTGCCATACATAATCACACCGAGGTCATTGATAGACGTTGGGGGGAGACATTAGATGCCCTCCAAAATGTGTTTTCCATGAGCCAGGACAGTGCGGGTCAGCTGAAACGTGGACATGGACGTATGCCAGCAACATCAGCACCTGGCAGTCATTGCAGATGACACACAGATCACAGCCACTCCCGTAGTGCCAGTACCAGCCCCAGCAATGCTGGGGCTGGCCTGTCCATCGACCATCCTAGTAGACCACGTGCACGTGGTTCTGGGCAGTCCCAGCAGGGACTTAGCTCCAGTCAACATACCTCTGTCTCTGATGAAAGTACCCAGTCAGGCTTGGTACCCGATACTGTCCGTAGCACCCCTGCCAGGCACAGGTTCCGTGTCCATGCCCACAGACAATGATCTGTACAGCCTGGCAGGTACAGTCTGTGGCTGTCGTCACACAACCTCCCGTATATGGCAGCCACATGGTGGAGCTGTGTGCATGCAGACACACAAACATAAACCAAACACCTAGGGCTCACACAGACACACACACACACACATCACATCAACATTGGCCCATGCTGTACTGTTGTCCCTCACACACACACACACACACACACACACACACACACACACACACACACACACACACACACACACACAGACATGTTGATTGGATAGGTCAATGTCGGGCTCTGGCAAACTGGCAACACACCCTGTGCATATGATGAGACCTGTGCCACCTCCTGTCATCTGTAACACTGATGCAGGAACAGGCTAACATGGTGCTGATGCAGAGGGTGACTTTGTAGCAGTGTAGCAATGTTAGCAGACTGTCGACAGGAAAGTGTAATGATATCCTTGTAGGCATATCTGAGCAGGCATGATGCATCAAAGCTATTATTGTCAATTTCGTATTGTGTACACCTGTGTTAAGTCTGAGTATGTCTTGTTTGCCCATGTGCCACTTGGATGAAGTGTGTAGTGTTGTCAGCATGTGTTAGTGATGGACAGTACGTGTGTGATGTGTGCAGTACAGATTTGCAGGTGTACATCTGTGAACATGGTGGGGGTGCAATGTCTGCATGTACGTGAATACTGGACACATGGGACATGTGACATACCCTGTATTACACAGTGTTAACATCTCAGAGTATCTCTTGGTGGCCAGTATGCATTCTACTACAGATATGTTCTAACATGGGTACACGTGTGTGTGACATGGTTTGGCACTCTGCTGTGGGTGATACTGTTACTAGCTGTCACTGTTTAGCATTCTGGTAGCATACACAACCTCATCAGCCTGACTATAAACAATTATCAAATGATGTACAGACAAGTGACACACAGATGTAGTGAACTCAGTAACAGTTGTATCCTTCCGGTACTGTACTATAACAGTAACCAGTGGTATTGACCGCCACACATTCCTGGGCCCACACATGTTTGGCATATAGCCCCTTAGGTGCACGCAGACACACTAGGTATATGTCCATCATGCATGCAGTGGCCTACAATGCATTCTCCAGATGGGACGCATATCCTACACAACGGTATCATACAGACAGATGCCTGTTGTCCAACACATGCTGCAGAGCTGTAAGCCGACTATAGCATTGTCATCCACATTTACTATATATAGTATCCTGCAGAATCTGGGCATCTTGGGGCAATGCAGCAATTGCCTCATGTACACAGACAACCCTCTCCTCTTACCACCCAACACTACAACCTGTGAGAGATGCACTGATATAGCCAAACTGGAAGCAATGGTCTCTTTGCCCATGACTGGACTAGACAGTCAAGAGGTGAAGGTAAACACTTGCACCACACCACACTCATCACATAGTCCCTCAAAACCTACACCACCAAAACACACACATAGAAACACACAACACACACCTGCATTCATGGAGGCTCTCAATAGAAACCTGCCCAAGCATCAGACACATCTGAAGCATAAACGCAAGCAAACTCCACCCCCCAACACAACCCAAATGACACATAGCCCACTAACTCAGTGTGCCACTCAACCACAGCCCATAAGGCATAACAACGTACCCAACAGTCTAGTCATAGGTGACTCCATAGTCAGGCACACTGATGTTCCACTCACTAGACTAAACAAGGAGAAAGTTACTGTCAGCTGCCTGTCAGGTGCCAGGATCCACCACATAATGCATGCACTCAGGTCGCTCCACAATAAGTACAAATATGACACTGTCATTTTCCATGTTGGTTTGAATTACCTGAGACGTACCTCCCTGGACTACATGAAAAGAGACATGGAGTAGCTCTCCAATATTGTATCCCAGCCAGGTATGACCCTAACCTTGAGTAGCATCCTGCCATCACCCAGAATGATACCACAGTACAAGGACAAAATGATTGCCTTCAACAATTGGCTATGCTTCTGGTGTCATTCTAAGGGGATCCAGTATTTGTCTGCCTGGGATGACATGATCAACAGACCACAATACTTTGCTAGAGATGGCCTGCACCTGTCGCCCTTAGGATTACAATAACATTGACATCTGTGCAGTGACAGGGACCTGGTTCAAAGCTCCAGAGAGCACCTCTGCATTGCATTGCCAGGCCACAATTCATACCACACCTTTCGGCCACATAACCCTGAATGAAGCACTAAAGGCGGTGGCGTGTTCATATTCATTAAGGATATTCACACCTCCAGGCTAGTGACTGCTGATTCCTACACATATGCACTTTATAAGCACTTACATGAGTGCATGGAGCATGCTATCCCTAATAGAACCAAGATGTTATTCTCCAAGAAAAGGGTAGACAATCTGGTGGTCCCCTGCCATAAACAAACTCTACAACGGATGAAAGAAACTGTTGCAAAAAAGAGTAAAACCCATGAATGGTGGAACTCCCTGGTCAACCTCAGTATGAAGCTGAGATCCCTCATAAAATCCTCCAAAGCTAGTTACAGAAACTAAATTGCCACTGACTCTAAAGACAACCGCAAAACATTTTAGAGCTATGTCATGAATCTAAATGGGAACACTCAGATCTGCTCTGAGTTACAGCACAATGGCACTAAATATACAGAACCAACTGATATTCCCAACATCCGAGCAGATAGGTTCAGTGCTAACTTTACCCCCCCTCTCACCCCCTAGAGGGCACATCTGTATACCGGATGTATGCAAAGTTACTATAATCATGGCTGCACAGGTGAAACACACACTCTCCAAAGCCGAGAACACAACATCCATGGGACCTGTCAATATCCCAGGCTGCGTTCTACACAAACTACAGAATGAACCGGCACCCTACCTAAGTACCATGTTCAATCATAGCCTCACCTCAGGCTTTGTACCCACTGAATGGCGCACTGTGACAGTTATCCCACTCCACAGAGGTGGAGCCATGAAGGACCCCGGGAACTACCAGCCCATTAGCCTGATGAGTTTGGTCTGCAAGGCCATGGAACGTATCATCGTGGAACTCAGAAACAAAGACATTGGTAATCTCCAAACTCTGGACCCTACCCAGAATGGATTTGTAAAAGGCAGATCATGCCTCCTAAACCTGACTGACGTCTTTGAACCAGTCACTAAAGCCATAGATGAGGGTAACATGGTTCACACAGCTTATCTAGATCTCGCCAAGGCTTTCGACACCATCCTCCACTCTGGAATTCTAGCTAAGATCACTAAAGTAGGTATAAACCCCTATGTCACAAGATGGGTTGCCAACTGGCTCACAGACAGCACACACACTGTGGATGTAGCTGATTCCAAATCCGATATCACACCACTGACAAGTGGAGTACCACAGGGTTCAGTCCTGGGTCCTCTCCGGTTTGGTATCTACTTCTCTGAAGTGCAGGCTAACACAGAAGGTCTTTGGCTAACAATGTTTGCAGATGACTGTGAACTAGGAGCCATAATCACAACTGCTAACGATGTGGACAAACTACAAAAGGGCCTCCCTGAGACAAATACCTGGTGTCAAAGCCATGTCCTGAAGTTCTATGCCAAACAGTGCATTGTCATCCCCTTTGGTAAAAACTCTGTACCCAAGACCTACCACATAGCTGGTAGTCTACTTAATGCCGAAAATGTGTTAACAGAACCTGGGATACAGGTGGACAGTAGTCTCCCCTTTGATAATCACATTGCCACAGCGGCCAGGAAATCCATCTACATGGGTCATCTCATCACAAAAGGATTCTCATCCTGAAATAAAGAGGTCATTGTTCCCCACTACTCATCGCTCATTAGATGCATTACAGAATACAATGGCCCTTTTGTTATGTACCTCACAAGACATCTACAACAACTGGAAAGACCACAGACGTACCTCACATAGAGGATTACTGGCCTCTAACAGATTCTCTACGTAGACCGTTTCAAATAACTACAGCTTTACTCCATCACATATTGCCTACTCAGGGGCGATCTCTGCCTAACATACAAATCTATGTCCAACCCAGATCTGTTGGACATGCTCCACTTAAAGACATCCCAATCCCTCCGAGCTACATGCTCTAGGGACCTAAACCTTGTCACCACAATAGACAGAACATGCTGGAGGGATAGATACCTGTCCCAGAGACTTCCCATACTCTGGAACAGACTACCTATCTATGTCAAACAGAGCACCTCATTAGCACTCTTCAAGACATATCTTGATGACTGGATGGGAAATGGTCAATTCACCCCGGGAATCACTTCTGTGGCTCTGCTCGACAGGCACAGGAAAATAAATTTCTTGGGTGGCAAAAGCCAGGGTACATTTTTGGCTAGGCTTGTATGGGCCCTAGGGCCGATAGCCTAGTACCTACCTATGAACTTATGAAACTATGACAGTACCACATAGGTGGTAGCCCCCGACATGTATGTTGGGTACCGATGTGTACATAGAGCCAAGTGTTATGTCTTCTGTCCTTTGGTATCCACATATCCAAAGGTATTCTGAAGTCCCTTTGTGTATCACAAAAGCAATAAGGGGCCTGTATGCATATCCGCAAGTCTGTTGTACACCTATAATGGCTGTCCATTATTGCCAGACCTTGTTGTGTATGAATATGTCTGACATATACCCCAGGCATGTACCCTCGCTCACAGTAGTCTATACAAACCGTCATGGGTGTGTGTGACACAGATGACTATGGCCACAGACCACTACAGTGGCCGGCCTTATCACATACATACCTATGTGACCTATGATCTGAGAAGCAGCTGCACATTCTGTCACAGGTAAGAAATGTATTCATGTAGTATGCAGGCTACACACCTATGTACTACTTGAGGTCACATGTACATATATGTATTTGCCACACAGATACCTGATGTGTAAAATGCACATACTGTTTGTTTCCTGATATGTCATACCATAGTAAAAGAGAAACACAGATCTCATTGACCAATGGTGTCACACACACACACTCAGCAAGTGCAGGATTCATACCCCTACCTAACTATGTTATTACACTAGTGACATATGCATTAACACAATGCGCTATATGCTTTACTGGGGTTTTCAGTTCCACCACTATATTTGTAGGATGCTGACATCATCACACTTGGCAAAGAGCAATATACCTCATTGAAGGTATTTCCCTAGTCTCCAAAAAGGACATTCCCCTCAAAGGAAGTCACACAGACAAATACACACCCACACACACTCAATAATTGCAGGATTCAACCCCCTACCTAACTATGTTATGATACTAGTGAAGTACGCATTAATTCATTTCCACTGCTATATTTGTAGGATGCTAACATCTTCAGACTTGCCAAAGGGGAATATAACATGTGTCAGGTGTTTTCCTACTCACCAAAATGGGCACTTCTCTCTAAAGAAATCTCACAGAAACACACATTCTCCCACACACACACTCAGCAATTGCAGGATTCAAACCCCTACCTATCTATGTTATGATACTAGTGAAGTATGCATTAACATGATGCGTGATATGCTTTACTGAGATTTTTCATTTCCACTGCTGTATTTGTAGGATGCTGGCATCTTCAGACTTGCCAAAGGGGAATATAACACTTGTCAGGCATTTTCCTACTTACCAAAATGGGCACTTCTCTCTAAGGAAATCTCACAGAAATACACATTCCCCCAACACACACACACACACACACACACACACACACACACACACACACACACACACACACACACAAAATCCCTACCTACCTATGTTATAATACTAGTGAATTACACATTAACATGACGTGCTATATGCTTTACTAAGACTTTTCATTTCCACTGCTGTATTTGTAGGATGCTGACATCTTCAGACTTGCCAAAGGGGAATATAACACTTGTCAGGCATTTTCCTACTCACCAAAATGGGCCCTTCTCTCTAAGGAAATCTCACAGAAACATACATCCCCCACACACAGACACACTTAGCAATCACAGGATTCAAACCCCTACCTAACTATATTATGATACTAGTGAAGTATGCATTAATACAACGCACTATATGCTTTACTGAAATTTCCACTGCTGTATTTGTAGGATGCTGACATCTTCAGACTTGCCAAAGGGGAATATAACACTTGTCAGGTGTTTTCCTACTCACCAAAATGGGCACTTCTCTCTAAGGAAATCTCACAGAAACACACATTCCCCCAACACACACACACAATTGCAGGATTCAAACTCCTACCTACCTATGTTATGATACTAGTGAACACACACACACACACACACAGCAATTGCAGGATTCAAACTCCTACCTACCTATGTTATGATAATAGTGCAGTACGCATTAAAACGACACGCTATATGCTTTACTGAGACTTTTCATTTCCACTGCTGTATTTGTAGGATGCTGACATCTTCAGACTTGCCAAAGGGGAATATAACACTTGTCAGGCATTTTCCTACTCACCAAAATGGGCACTTTTCTCTAAGGAAGTCTTAGAGAAACACACATTCCCCCAACACACACACTCAGCAATTGCAGGATTCAAACCGCTACCTAATTATGCTATGATACCAGTGAAGTATGCATTAACACAACGCACTATATGCTTTATTGAGGTTTTTTATTTCCACTTCTGTATTTGTAGGATGCTGACATCTTCAGACTTGCCAAAGGGGAATATAACACTTGTCAGGCATTTTCCTACTCACCAAAATGGGCACTTCTCTCTAAGGAAATCCCACAAAAATACACATTCCCCCACACACACTCAACAACTGCAGGATTCAAACCCCTACCTAACTATGTTATGATACTAGGGAAGCACACATTAACACGATGCTCTATATGCTTTACTGGGATTTTTCATTTCCACTGCTACATTTGTTAGATGCTGACATCATCAGACTCTGCCTGGTACTGTGTGCACTTTGTTTTATGCAATCTCAGGACTGCACCATGGGGGACAGCAGGTGTTAACAGCTTGAACAGGACACCACAATACTTGGCTTGTGTGATCTATCACTGGACCAGCTGCCAATCCATCATATGACAATACATATCTATGCACAGAGTGTTGACTATGTAGATACGACATGTGTCTGGGATATTGGATATTGTTTATGACTTCAATCATGTAGGACCCCATGGTCTTGCAGATCACATGTCATAGGTATATAACACTATAGTTCCCATGGTCTGTTGTGCACCAACACTTGTGGGAGGTGCCATATGTTGCTGTAACCAGTTCAACAGTTTCATATCCTGTAGAGAGGGTAAGGCTCATCAGACTGTTCAGGTGCAGGGTCTGTTTGTTCTGCAGTTCACGTATGACACATATGGGATACATTGTAATCCACTTGATGCCATGTGTTCAGCTTTGGAAGGACCTGTATATCCAATCTACATGTGATATCCTCTGGTATGATGATAGGGCCTTTTGACAGTGGGAGGTGGCTATGTATGTATGGCCTTGTGTGATAGGGGATGTTGGCGTTGTCAGTCATTTACAGTTGGCCCTGACTCGGGACATATATGAGTGTACATTGCTATGTATGACATAGCTAAAGGAAGTGCCATAGTTCTGTCTGGACGCCTTCACAAATAATCTTACCAAACACCAAGAAACATAGGCACTAAACCCATGTTATACTCTTTTACACACTTAACACCCTACTAATCCTTTTTGTTCAGTCAAATGAGTATTTCATCATAGTATCATGACATGTCCGAGGGTCGGCTTTGTGTGTACTCTCCGGTCCAGCTGGTGAATATGGGAATTGTCAGTAAATGTTACAACTGCCTTATGTACACAGACAACCCTCCCCTCCTCCAAACAAACCCGGATATTTGTGAGAGATGCAACTCTATGAACAAACTGGAGGCTGATCTCTCTAGACCCATGACTGACACAGCCTATCAGGAGGAGAAGGTAAGACACACACTACGACTCCAGTGTCACATAGACCTATAGCAACAGCAGACCAAACACATAAACACACAATCAAATACTCGGAGGCTCTAAATAAACCCCTGCCTAAGCAGCAAAGACCCCCAAAGCAGACACCCAGACAACTGCTTCCCCACCAGTATACCCACATATCACAAAGTACACAATGTCATTGTGCCACACAGTCAGTGCCCTTAAGGCTAAACAACACACCTAATACACCTGTGATAGGTGACTGTATTGTCAGACACACTGATGTCCCACACACCAGGCTGACCAAGGTGAATGTCACTGTAAGCTGTCTATCGGGTGCCAGGATCCACCACATAACACATACACTCATGTCACTCCAAAGCAAGTACAGATATGACTCCATTATTGTCCATGCTGGTGTGAATGTCCTGAGATGTTCCTCCCTGGACTACATGAAATGAGACATACAGGAGCTCTATGATCATGTAGGCCAGGCCAGTATGACCCTGTCCTTGTGTAGCATCTTACCCTCACCAAGAATGATGCCACAGTATAAAGACAACATGATCAATTTTAACAGTCGGCTAATGTATGTGTGTCATTCACAAGGGATCCAGTGTCTGTCGGCCTGGGATGACATGCTCATCATGCCATGTTGCTTCACTATGGATGCCTTGCACCTGACACCCCTGGGCTTTCGAATACTGGCTAAGGCACATGGCACACCCATAGTGCCTTTTTTAGTCAAGGCTCACATGACAAATCCCACTCCATAGACAATACCAGGTAAAATTAACGAAGGGTAATGCTGCTCAATGCCAGAGGTGTACACCTCAAACTGCATGCACTCAAGGCTCTCTTCAGTATGGAGAATATAAATATCTGTGCAGTAACAGTCAGCTGGTTTGAGGCTCCCGACAGCACCCCAGCACTACCAGGTTAAACATCATACCATGGTTTTCTGACACAATAACTAGGCCACACCACATGGGGGGTGGGGAGTACCATATACGTCAAAGATACACAAACCTCCAGAATAGTAGCACTGCACAAATCATTGGGGACCATCCATAGGTTCATAGGTTCATAGGTTCATACTAGGCTATCTGCCCGAGGGCATTTGCAAGCCTAGCCCATCGTTTTGTGGCTTACGCCACCCCTTAAGTATGGGGAACTATACCCGTTATTTTGCTGTGCCTCTGTCGAGCAGTGACACTGAGGTAATCCCTGGGGTATATCTGCGATCTCCCATCCATTGGTCAAGATTTCTCTTGAACAAGGCCAGCGAGGTGCTCTGCCTCACATGTACCGGGATTTTGTTCCACAGCATAGGGAGTCTTTGGGTGATGAATCTATCCCTCCAGCACGTCCTATTAATAGCCGTGTCGAGGTTTAAGTCTCCGCCCTTGTGGCTCTGATGGATCTAGATTTTTGAGGTGAAGCATATTCATCAAATCTGGGTTTGACATGGCCTTGTATGTTAGGCAAAGGTCACTTCTGAGCAGCGGTGGCGACTGAATAGAGCTGGAGTTCTTTCAGTCGGGCAGCATAGGACAGATTTTGAGACCCTTTATCCTTTTGGTGAGGAACTTTTGTGGCCTCTCCAGCTGCTGCAAGTGTCGGGTCAGATACATTCGAATGGGGCATTGTACTCAATCATTGGTCTGATGAGTGATGAGTAAAGGAGACTATGACCTCCCTTGATCTAGATGAGAATCCCTTCATGATAAGGTGGGCAATGTAGAAGGTCTTCCTAACTACTTTAGCTACATGGGTGTTGAATGACAGACTACTATCAACCTGGGTCCCCATGTCCCTGATAACTTCTTCTGTGCTCAGTGGATTGCCACCTATTTGGTAGCTAGGGGTAACCTTGTTTTTCCCGAAGGGTATGACTATGCATTTTTTGGCATTTAACTTTAGGCCGTAGCTCTGGCACCAGTTATCTGTTTCTGTGAGACCCTTCTGAAGGATATCTGTGTCAGATGTGTTTTCTACTATGGCCAGTTTGCAGTCATCTGCAAACTTTGTCAGCCATAACCCTTCTGTGTTTGCTTGTACTTGGAAAAGTAGATGCCAAAGAAGAGTGGGCCCAGGACTGAGCCCTGTGGGACACCACTTGTGACAGGCTTTGAGTCTGACATGGCGCCAGCAACTCTGACTCTGTGGGTTCTGTCACTCAGCCAGTTTGCAACCCATCTTGTGATGTATGGGTTAACATTTAAGCTGATGAGTTTTTCAATGATACCCGAGTGGGGTATTGTATCGAAGGCCTTAGCCAGATCGAGGTAGGCTGTATGGACTGCCTTTCCCTCATCAATGGCTTTGGTGACTGTTTGAAGAAGTCAACCAAGTTTAAAAGGCATGATCTTCCTTTGACAAAGCCAAACTGGGTTGGATCCAAAGTCTGCAAATTCCCAATGTCTTTATTTATGAGGTCCATTATGATCCTCTCCATGGCTTTGCAGATAAGGCTTGTCAAGCTAATGGGCGGTAATTTCCAGGGTCGGTGGAGGCACCACCTTTGTGAAGTGGGACCACAGTTGCAGTCGCCACTCCTGGGTGCGTATCCAGAGGTAAGACTTTGATTAAACAGCTGTCCTAGCTGTGGGTTTAATTCCTCATTGAGTTCGTGGAGCACACAGCCGGGGACACCATCAGGTCCCATGGATGCTGTGTTTTTGCTTTGGAGAGAGCAGTTCTCACTTGGGCTGGAGATGTTTGGGGGCTGCAATCGTTTGGTATAGATATCTCTCCTTTTGGGGAGGGGGAGAAGTTTGCACTGAACCTGTCAGCCAGTATGTTGGCAATGTCTGTAGGATCAGTAATCTTCACATCATTTTGAACTAGTTCTGAGCATATCTGGGAGTTTCCTCCCAGGTTTCTAACATAGCTAAAGAAGGCCTTATGATTGTCTTTTGAGTCTTTAGCTATTTTTCTCTCGAAATTTGCTTTGGATGATTTTATGAGGGCTCTTAGATTTTTACTTATAGTGATCAAGGGTGTCTTACCTTTTAAGGATTTTGCTCTATCTTGTAGTAGCTTCCTCCTTTTGTTGTAGAGTTTGTTTATGGCTGGGGTCCACCAGACTGGACGCTTGCCTTTGGTACAAAGAGTCTTTGTTTTGCTTGGGATTGCCTTATCCATGCAGTCCTGCAGGTGCTGGTAGAAGGCATTTGTAAGTGATTCAGCGGCTTGAGTACTGTTTTCCGCCTGCTCGGGGGCCTTAAAGGAGACCACACTAGTCTTTAGAAGTGTGAAGTCGGCTTTGAGAAGTTCTTTACTGTGGTCTTTTTTATTTCAGGTGGGGGTGGGATGAGGACCTCCAGCGAGATTAGTTTGTGATCTGATCTCACCAGTGAGGGGTGTACTTCTGGTGTTGAACATTGTGCTCCCATGTTCGTGATGATGAGATCAAGTATGTTATCTCCTCTTGTGGGGATGGTGACTAGTTGTTCCATGGCATTTGAGTTTATGAATTCCAGGAACTTTTGGGCTAGGGTGTTTGGGCTTGAGTAGTGTTCCCAGTCTATATTAGGGTAATTGAAGTCACCTAGTATGATGGTGTTTGGTGATACATTTATCCCTCTAGTGTTTTCAGGAAGGCCATGTGAGGTTCCTGAGTTTGTGAGGGTGGCCTGTAACATGCTACAATTTGCAGAGCAGTCTTGCCTATGGTTAATTGCACCTGGATGGTCTCCGATGCATCGTGCGTTGCCACCAGTCTTGAGGTGTGGGTGTCCTTGATGAATATGGATACCCCCTTTCTTGGTATTGTCCAGATTTTGGGGCGGGCATGATATGAGGTAAAACCTGACAGCGCTGGGGTGCTCTCAGGAGCCTTGAACCAGGTTTCTGTCACAGCACAGACATCGATGTTCTCCATACTGAGAAGGGCCTCGAGTGCGTGCATTTTGAGATTTAGACTTCTGGCATTGAGCAGCATTACCCTTAGTTTTTTTCCTTTTTTGTGTTCTAGGGTGGTAGGTTTAGAATTTGAGCCTTGCCTAAAAGGCACTATGGGGTGGCAAGAGCCTTTGCCAATATCCGAATCCCAGGGTGACAGGTGCAAGCCATCCCTTGCAAAGCAGCGTGGCTTGTCCAGCATGTCATCCCAGGCAGACAGACACTGGATCCCCTTTGAATGACACCAGTGTTTAAGCCAATTGTTAAAGCTGATCATCTTATCTCTGTATTGTGGCATCATTCTTGGTGAAGGTAGGATACTGCTCAAGGTCAGGGTCATACCTGCCTGGGCTACATAATCAGAGAGCTCCTCAATGTCTCTTTTCATGTAGTCCAAGGAGGTATGTCTCAGGTCGTTTACACCAGCGTGGACAATGACTGAGTCATATTTGTACCTGCTGTTGAGAGACCTGAGTGCTTGCGTTATGTGGCGGATTCTAGCGCCCGACAGGCAGCTTACTGTGACCTTCTCCTTACTCAGTTTGGTGGCGGGGCGTCAGTGTGTCTGACTATGGAGTCACCAATGACTAGTGTGTCTGGCATTGTGTTTGGCCTTAAGGGCTGTGACTGTTTGACACTCTGACTGTGAGGTCTATGTGTTGCAGGTGTTGTGTTCTGAGGTGGTGGTTGTTTGGGTGTCTGCTTTGGTGGCCTCTGCTGTTTTGGTAGATTTTTGATCAGAGCCTCCGAGTATGTCTTTGTGTGTTTATGTGTATGATTTGAGGTTGTAATGGTACTATGTGAGACTGGGTCTATAGTGTGTGTGGTAACCTTCTCCTCCTGACTGGTCTTGCCAGTCCTATGTTGAGAGAGCTCAGCCTCCAGTTTGGCTGTATAGTTGCATCTCGCATGTATTTGTGTTTTGTGGGAGGAGGAGAGGGTTGTCTGTACATGAGGCAATTGTAGCATTGCCTCAATATTCCCAGGTTCACCAGCTGAGCAGGAGAGGACACTAGCAACTGATCCCTCGACATGCTAGAAGGATAGACAAAAAACTTTAAAAAGAATCCGGGGGACTTGGGTGACCGAGAAATGGGGGGTTGCCTTTTGGGGTACTATCTATGACAAGAGTGCCGTATCAAGGTAATAAGTACTGTAGGAGCAAGTGCTAGGTTTAACAGATAGAGAATGGTCTACTTGGAGTCAAGTAGAGATGATCTTTTTAGTTATAGGATGCGCTGATTTGATCAGTAGTATAGTTCGAGGAAGGTAGTTTTAAGGGAAAATTTGAAGAGTGGACTTTAGGTAGCCCGAATAGTTTAAACCTGCTTAACCGGCGCTGCCCTAGTGTGTAACAGTGGCAGCTCCGCGTTAAATCAGCTATCTTGGCGCTAAAGCGTCTTTATAGCAGGGGCTGGAAAAGACAGGAAATGACCCAAAATGGCCAATAAACTACAAGTTACTGCTTTAAACCACTCCTCTGAGGACAAACAGGCAGCTCAGTACTCCCTACTCCCACTAGTGAGTAAAGAAACTACCCCTTGACCAAACAAGGAAAATGGAGAAAACAGGAACCAAGACAAAGCCCAGGGATCAGCAAAATCTGATCACTGGAACAAACTATTAGAAAAGTATGGAAAACAAGAGTATTTTTTTGTTTTTTCAAGTTTTTCAGAAAGGCAGAAAATACAATAAATGCTGTGTTTTTGACTAAATGCTATCAAAAGCTAGTACACTTGAGTGTATTAGCCTGTTGTTTAACTTTTAAGCAAAACTTAAACAAGCAAGTGCAATAAACAATTCAAGCTATTAAAAACAGTAAAATAGGTAATAGCAGAATAAAACAGGCAGAAATAGCAATCGAAAGGCTTAAAAAGTCGAAAATGCAGAAAAAATACTTAAAATCTGGAAAGTTTGTCTTTTCTGGTCTCTGCTGCTCTAGGAACTCTGCTGGACACCACGAGGAGCTGTGCTGAGTTCTCTATAGCCAGAAAAGCCCGCCAAAGCGTGCTTTATAGCAGGGGCTGGAAAAGACAGGAAATGACAAAATGGCCAATAAACTACAAGTTACTGCTTTAAACCACTCCTCTGAGGACAAACAGGCAGCTCAGTACTCCCTACTCCCACTAGTGAGTAAAGAAACTACCCCTTGACCAAACAAGGAAAATGGAGAAAACAGGAACCAAGACAAAGCCCAGGGATCAGCAAAATCTGATCACTGGAACAAACTATTAGAAAAGTATGGAAAACAAGAGTAT